>NC_056737.1:451168381-451428381 GCF_019279795.1 Protopterus annectens | reverse complement strand
TCAACTCTGAGATCACGCAACAATTGGGTAAGAGCAAAATTCCCAGACCTCACTGTACCACAGTCTCCCATGCAAAGCAGTCAAAAGGCTGAATAAACAAGCCTCTAATAACAATCACTCTTACACACTGCAACCAGATATACATAAGCACACACACACCCACAGACATATATACATATGCATAATTTATAAATATATACTCTCTCATTGGGTTTTGGCACAGACCATGTTTTTAGTGGGAATCCCTCATCTGAGCTATCTCTTCCAGTTTACTAGCCACCTGCTTCCTTGTATAACCTACCTTGTAGTCATGTTTGAATATATTAGTTCTGGTTTATCAAAAAACATCCTCTGTATGCCTTCACTTTTTCAGTCACAGGGAGTCTGAGTGCCCATCCCTGCAATATTTCAACTATTTGCATCATTGTGAGAAGAATCATGGAGGAATGAAAACCATAAGCCTGACATAAGGAATTATAATATTTGGCTGCCTCACATCTTCTTAGGTAACTCTTATCAAATTATGTAACACTCATTCTGTTATTTCTTGAAATCTTCAATGTCTCTTTCTTTCTTTCCTAGTAATGAATGACACACATACATTAATCAGAAATGCATGAATGACACAAACATATAATATACACATAACACAGACTATGGTATTGCTTCTTCCTAGTTTACCAGGAAGATCAGCACAGACATTTGAGATCCAGCTACCTTCATATGCAATTAACTATTCTTCAATCATTATGTATCGGATATAGCTAGGAAATCCTTCTTTCATGCCCAGTAATAAATAAAGTTATATCCTCCAGGTCAAATAATATCATAAACCCACTCTGTTCCTCCCTGATCAATCCAGTCATAGAATACAATACTCTGTTTTGAAGATACTGCTCCAAAAACCCTTCCTTAGTGAGAAACATTGTAAGGGTTTCTAACTAAAAAAATCAAAGGACTTCGCTTCCTGGAGAGACTAAAATCCCTCTAACTTTTTCCTTTCTCATAGCAGCTGCTGCATGTTGATCTCTGCCTTACTTTCTGGGCTATGGCATACCCTTGGTCACTGAAAGGGAATATATGGAAAAGTATATTTATAGGACATTTTCACAACACCAAGGACATTTTCACAACACCATGTAGTAACATTTTCCATTAGTTGCACGTTTCACTCCTTATGTCCATTATTCCGAGGGGGGGGGGGTAAAGGAATAAAGCTTCACTCTACTGATGCAGCTTAACACCACACTTATCTTGCATGCTTGACATCTTTCACACTGAGACCATTTCCTAAAAAAATCACCGTCTGTCTGGGTTCCAAACAGATACAGTAAATTGTGTTGAATATGATTAGTATCAAAACAAAGATGATTGTTAAAAGGGCAGAGTGGAGACAAAAGCTGGAAAGCAAAACTGTTACAAAAACAAAAGTATACATCCTGAAAGATTATGCTAGGAAGAAACAATATATGATATGCAAGAAATAATGCTTACGGTACATTTTTAAATGAACCATGAATTGCAGATTCTAGGAAATAAATGCATAAAATGTTCACTGTTAGAAATTGAAAAGGATGTGTTAATCCTTATGCAAGGTACATAGCCTGCTCAACAGATGGAGAGAGTCTTACCTTTCCATAAATCTGAAAGAGTGGACTTCCATGTAAATTGCTTATTGTACTCTGACCCTGTCTCAGACATTGAGCAATAAAAAGAGATTCACTTAGTGTAGTGTCAAAGACTGGGTTTCTGTTCCTGATCAGGGAATGGGTTATGTAACAATAATGCCCACAATCTCTTATTGCTCCGCAATACAATCCATCATACTTCAGTACCACTGCTTTGGCAAAACTAAAATTCTTCTTCTTTTTTTGGCTTTGGCTCATGATTGGCAGTGGAGTTTTATACTGTCAAGTTGCCAGCCTGGTGCCCAACCTTCCATAGAAGGCATACACACACACTCACACCTAGGGCCAATTTAGAGTGTCCAATCCACCTACAGCATGTTTTTGGGATGTGGGAGGAAACCAGAGCACCCAGAGGAAACCCATGCAACCACAGGGAGGACATGCAGACCCTGCATAGAAGGCACCCTAGCTGAGGATCGAACCAGGGAATCTCTTGCTATGAGGTGACAACACTAACTGCTGCACCACCGTGGCTGCCTTTGGCAAAACTAAAATAAGATGCATTATATGCTGTTATATCAGACGTTTAAATAGCAGTATCTGCAAATGCAGATACTTGTTGAAGAGTTAGTAGAACAAAGGTATTTAGGTCTACTAACTTTGACAGTAATACAAGCCTGGCACACTTCTCCCTTGACCTCCATAACAATCCTATTGCCTTGGAACATACCTTTTGTCTATGCATCAGTGCTGTTCTGCCTTGCAAGAGATGGCATCAGGTTTGTGATGTAAACGTCAACATATTCAAGACACAGTGTAGTGCGTCTGACATCTCTTTTTAAGCATGAAGCAAAAGTTGGTACAAGGAAGTGCATTTTGCTAACTTGACATAATCATACAAAAGAATACACAGACCATACTCAAAGATTTGTAATATACAGAGAGGCAAGCAAGTGCCCATTTAGAAGAGAATGGAAATTTGATGAAGTGCAAAAGATCTTCTCAAATAAGAGTGAATGTGTGTCATGATTTGTTCAGTAAGCTGCTAAACAGGGAATAAATCACTGGAACTGTAGACCTGGTAACCTTATAAAAATGTTCAGTTCCTTGTTTCATACAAGGCAGACTGACAAGCTAGATAGCTTTGGGTTGGGAGATACTATGAGGGCAAACATAACCTAGATCAATAGATGGGTGACAGCAAATTCCCTCCTGGACAGAGGAAGTCAGTATTAACTACCATAAACCCTTACCTTTGCAAACTTCACTCAGCTAACCACTGACAACTAATTCAGCTTCTTCTTCTTTCGGCTTTTCCCGGTTAGGGGTCGCCACAGTGGATCACCTTGTCCGCTCATGATTGGCAGTGGAGTTTTACAGTGTCGAGTTGCCAGCCCGGCACCCAACCTTGCACAGAAGGCACACACACGCACGCACGCACTCACACCTAGGGCCAATTTAGACTGTCTAATCCACCTGCAGCATGTCTTTGGGATGTGGGAGGAAACCAGAGCACCCGGAGGAAACCCATGTGACCACAGGGTGGACATGCAGACTCCGCACAGAAGGCACCCCAGCCAATGATCGAACCGGAGAACCTCTTGCTGTGAGGTGGCAATGCTAACCACTGCACCACTGTGGCCACCTGACAACTAATTCAGCTAACCACTGACAATTGGGGCAATTTGGGATAAATATGGCTAGGCTTGTAAGGAGTCTAGGGCCAATAGCCTAGTAACCTATGAACATACCTTTCAACTGTACAGATTTTTGCAGAATGTCCAGATTTTTGCCTCTTATTTTTGGTTTGTTTTTCATAAAATTGTGGTTTTCTGGCAAATTAGTGGCAAATCATTAAAGACTGAAGTTAGAAAATAATGCTATACCTTTCAGAAAATTCATGCTAATGCAAAACCTGTTATTCTATCAACTTTCCAAGTTTGTAAGAGCAATATTTAAAAATTGTCCCTGTTTGAGCCTTTGTCCCACTTTTATGTATAGCTTTGTACAGATTTCTTGCTCTAAGGGGGTTGAGAGGCATGCCTATGAAGCTATGAATAAGATAGCCAGAAAGACAGTGACATAGCAAAATCAGAACCCAATAAATGGGTTGCTTTTGTAAAAGCAAAGATGTTGCCAATTATGTCTATGAGGGATGATTGGTTAATGCTATGTTACCGTCTTCAGAAATTACACTGCAGAATTTAACAAACTCTCTGTACAAAAGAATATATCTATGGAGGCATACATGCAAGTAATATTTTGCAGAACTTACCAAAAGAAATAAAGCAGCTAGAAAGACGTTCAGCAACTGAGTGATTTGTCTTCATTGAAAAAACACTATAATGTCAACTACAGTAAAAACTGAACGCTGATGGAATTACCTTGCCAGGTAATGACTAGGAGCTGTCAAATGAGAACTTTACAGGGTGTTTATATTGTTAAATAATTGAAGGAGTTCCTTTTAAAACATAAAAGTGAATGGGAAAATAAAGTGCTCAACATTAGGTGGAAAGAAGTCACACTATAGAGTCCTGTCTGGACTAGTTTCCTAAGGAAATTACAAAACCGGTAAGGCTGACATCTGAATATGTGTATCAGAGTTAGATGAACTCCTATACAGATGAAGAGATCTAGGCTGCTGATTACCCATGATTACCACTTTAACCTGCAAGTAGGGGCTATCAAAAGAGCCGAAGAACCAGAATATGCAACTACCATAGTACCACGGACTTACAAATTTTTGTCTTCAAAGTTGGTGTGTATCTTAAGAATTTTAATACAAAACATTGATGGTTAAGAAGCACTGATATCATGATGTCTGTGGCATAACCTTTATATATTTTGAAATCAAAGTATAAAATATATGTCTACACTAGGTAAGGCAAGTAGAGAAACTGCCATATTTTCCTGAAAAGGCTCAAAACTCATTTGAAACAAGCTATATATTGTCCTTTGAAGTCAGAGTCACTGTACCCACTACTAGAAGTATGTTAATCATAAAGAAAGTCAGTCAGAAGGTGGTTTGAATATTACAAAAAAATCAATAAGCAGGATGGTAAAAGTACAAAAATGGTCAGCATGCAGCTACCTGCAACAGCTTCATTTAACACAGAACTTTCCAGAATGCTTTGCATTTCCAAAAAAAAAAAAAAAAAAGAATGTCAATGACATCTGTGGGCATAACGGATCATGTTTTAATAGAGAGATGTTACAACTGCTTGTTCATGCTTTTGATCATTCAGTAGCAGGCAGTATTGTCTGATGTCATACAGACACGCAACAACTATAGTAAATGCAAAAACTGGAGTGGCAGTGAAGGTCTGGAGTCCATCATTATGGAAGTTTGTAGTATATTACTGTCTTCTCGCACCAATTCACTTAGCTTCCTGGTAGACAAATAAAACAGACCATGATTTAAAGGGATGGTGCCCAGTAAAAACATGGCCGGAAGGCATCATGCTCTGGCTTTGTTAAAAAAAGCAGATTACAAGAGACATAAAAACGAATGCCTCTTGAGCATACCTCTAAACCTCAGTGCAAGAAATCTGGACAAAGCCTGACATAATGGGAGTCAATGGCCCAAAAATAGGGACAAATGTTAAATATTGCTCTTATTAACTTCAATGTTGATAGAATAACAAGATTTGTCTTCGCATGTGTTTTTCTTTAGAATATGAAGACTGAAACTCAAATGTATGTCATTATTTAGTGACTTCAGTCCTTAGATTATGACAGTGACTTGCCATAAAACCACAGATTTTTATGAGAAACAGACCAAAAATATAAGGCAAAAATCTGGACATTCTGCGAAAATCTGGACATTTGAGATGTATGCTCTTCAGGGCTAGTCTTTGGTTTCCTAGTTTGTGTATGTATTATTTTCAAAAAGATATTAATGGAATATGGAGATAAAAAAATAAATGTTTTGTATTTCAATTCATTCCAACAGATCATCAGTCAAATACATTACTTTGCGACAAAGGAAAAGGTAATGTTCTTATTTTTGTTGGGACAAAAAGAAGCAGTTTTTATTTTGAAATCTAGCACTTTGAAACTAGCTGCTCGAGAATTGGAATGGAAATTTCTTTTGAGCTGATATGTCTGGTTTATACTCTGACATCATTTGCTCTTAAATACTTTTGTTATTTATTGAGAGTGATTTCTCTGTTGTTTGTCCCCCATAGAAGACCTTTCGTTAAGGTGCTAGAAAGTTTTGATGTAATAATAACACGCCCAGATCTTGATGTATTATTATTTAATTAGTTTTTAGTTGTCTCACATCACTCAAATACAGCCAAAGGCAATGATAATAATTCAGAAGGCTATATCAGAGTAAGCCATTACATATCCCCCACCCCCACTAATCGCTTCCATCAGGAAGGATCAGGCTTCCTCTTAGCACTTTGTGCTGACCTAATGGTATCTGTTAAAAATCCATGACTCCTGGCACTGCCTTACTGTCTGTAAAGAGCCCAAAAGCACCAAAGTGGCAAATACATGACTCTGTTTATATGCTATCAGATAGATACCTTTAGTTTCGTATTGTTCCTTCCTGAATTTGCTGTATTCTTTTGTGAAACACCAGAGAAAATATAGATTAATGAAAGGGTTTCTTAATTACACCAAAACCAGCCACTTGTATTTCATCATGTTTCTTTCATGCTAACTTTTCTAGATTCCCCATCTATAACTGCAGAGATAGCTGCAGCATGTAGGGATGCAACCAACTACCATGATGTGAAAGGACCTATCTAAACATTCTGACCAGTGCCACAGGTAATGACAACCAGTAAATAATAATGTAGCCAGATATAGTTTGTATACTCAATTCAATTATATTTATATCTTAGCTGAGAAATGGCATGGCTTAAAGAAGCCAAAAATGCCTATAACTGCTGAACTATCCCCAATACATAGATGTATATCATGCATTTAAATGTAGGCTTACATGTTTGAAAAATTACATTAGATTGTTGGAGGGGACAACAGAAAAGTATACAATTCCTTCATTTCTCCATTGTAAAGAAGGGCAATATTTAGTTAAATTCATACATCCTTAAATGTGAAGGGAGTGGGAGGAAAACAATATGATGTCATGAATAAAAAATGGAAATGCCTGATTAGAGTTCTGTCAGTGACCAAAGCAGATAATGTTCTTGCCAGAACATTTTCAAATAAATATGGCAAAAGATGAATGAAGTGCATCACAGGAAAGCCTTCCACCTTGGAGTCCGGCCCTTAATGATGCTTCCTGTTATCATCCTTTTTCATAGATTCACAGGTGATTACTAGGCTAATGACCCAAGGGGGTCTTTGTAAGCATAGCCATGCTTCCCAAAGGTGAGAATGAGAATCAAACCCTGTACCTTGTGTCTGTAAGGTAAACACCTTAAGTGTTATGCCAACAACCATCTCATTACTTGATTGTATAATCATGCATATTTGCATTTCTTGTTAAGGTTGTTATTTATGAACTAATTATGCCCTACAGCCCTGAGATTCATTCACAAATCTTCGGTTTGCAAGTGGTAGATCTGTGAACAGACTATTTCAAGCATGTATATATGCACACATGCAGACGTGCACTCAGATGTGCATAACAGTTTACTATCAAAGTCTTGAATGTTAAAACACATTTTGTACACACTGGGAAACTACACAAACAGCCAAAAATCATTCTACATTTTGTACTACAACCAAGAGGAGTTGTAGACACCACAACCTAGCTGATACTTCAGTATAGCAGAACATTTTATTAAAGGGCAATAAATACAGTTACACAATACACAGTAGATAAGTAACACTTTTACAGTATTTCTAGAAACTGTTTTATAAAATAGTTATTCCAGGGCCACAGACAGATTGCCTGAGCTGAGGTACTCAGAAGTGATGGAAAGATTAGGTAAGGCTGAGCATGATTCTTTCAGTAAAACAGATCACTTAAATCTTAATGGGTCTCTCCTCTTTACCTTCCGTCCCTGCTGTAGTTCAGCTGCTGACTAGGAATCAGTACTTTAGATAAACCCTGTATCAGCTATGATGGTTATAGCACTGTTGTTCACTTTTTGCTATGCTGATCTAACTTAAGGTAACTGAGACTGCTCTTGCCAGCTGCCTTCCTGTGTACTCATTGCACAACCATAGCCTGTATGCTATGTACTATACTCTCACTTCACAGCAGAAATAAACATTACAGCAGACCAAGCCACCTCCCCAACCCCCAGGGTGAGCAAGCCAGCAACAGCCACTCTCTCCTAGTCTTACTGGGTGACTCTTCCACGGCCTGGGCTACTAACTGAGCACAGGTTAAGCAGGTCATAATCAGGGCATCATTTCTCTTTCTATCATGGAAATGACACTCTAAATGAAGAAATGTTTAAGGCAAGCATGCCTACTGGCTGAGTATTTATATTATAAAAATATTATTATTATTATTATCATCATTATTATTATTGGTGGGGCTCTGCTCCAGTTTATCAGATACTGTTGGGACCACAGCCCCATTGGTCGGTAGAACTCAGTGTGTGTATGCTTGCATGTTTCCTTGGTTTCAATACTGATCCTTATAAATATGCAGTACAAGGTTGCTGTAGTTCTTATGCCCTGAAATCAAATGCTGAGAGGTCAGTAACAGTATGATCAGCTTGAAAATACATTTTTGCTGTTACCACATTTTCTTTTCTCTACTGCTTAGCAGACATGTAACCAACAGGAAACAGTAGTGCTTCACAAGAATAAAGGATGAATGCCTAAATCCTCCTTTTTTTCCACTATGGACAATTTCTAATATTATATCTCCAAGCCTAGGGCTTAGCAAGGTGATGCTGTGAGACCCTATCGTGCCATACAATCCTGCATAAGCTGACCGTGAGCTATTCAAGGGTAGCAAAGTGATGCAGAGGTCATCATTGCTACATCACAGTGCTTGGTTCTCTACTTTAGTAACCAGTTAGAGATCCTTCTTTATGGAGTCAGCAAGCCCTCATTCCACCCATGTAGGTTTTTCCTGAGTGCTCACTTTTCTCCCACATCCAAAAGACATGCTTATGGGTGATTTGCCAGTTCTGTAAGTAACCAGGAGAGGAGCATGCAGTGTGTTAGTCAGTATATGTGTGCATTTCTTTGCTAGACCCATGCCCAGTTCAAAATTGCTTCTCTACTTCATTATGACTTGCATGACAGGACTGGATTCAGCTGTCCCATAACCTTGAATAGGATAATGTGGGTATTAAAAAATGAATGAATAAACTCTTTAATAGGTAATTTGCCTTAAAATATGTTCATACTCAGAGTTCTACACAAGGCCATCTAAATTCTTTAGACTCTGATGGTGTATTTTTAATTACTGGGCTAGCTGCACCATTTCAAGTCTAAGAAATTTTACTTCCAAAGGTGAAAAATCAAACCTTGTACCTTGTGTCTGTAAGTTAAACACTTTAACCATTATGCCAATCCCCAACTCCATTGCAGACATGTAGCTTGACCAAAGTTTCTTTGACTTAAGTATATTCAAAATAGTCATTCAGTTATACTGCACTGGGATTTATGGCAATATGCATGTGAATTAAACAAAATAGTTACATGTCTGTTATTTTGTAAATGTCACTTCAAACATATGTATGTTTCTGAGTGGGGTATACAGAGTTTGGGGTGGTTAAACAAATGTAACTGCTGCCATCATGAAGGGTAAAAGAAATGAAGTGGAACAGCAGAATATCTGTGTGTGGTATGCTGTGGACTACAAATGAGAAACAGTACTTGGCTACCAATGCCTACCATGTAAATATGTCAAGGGACCAAATTAAATTGGATTATTTACTGTAAATGTGATGTAGTTCAATTTTTAAGCATGGTAACACATGACAAGTAACACAGCTGTCCAGAACATACACTAGAGGCCTTTTCTTTAGAACAAAATTATACTATTTTCAGTTATTGACAGTATGGTCTTTGATGCTTTTATGCCGTGCAAGATTCAGGAATATTTATCAGTCCCAGAAAGAATATATTCTATGCATCATTACCAGTTTTGTTGTTGACTTATTGCTGACTGATACTGATATAGATAGTCAGGTCATTAAGATAATAAACATTAACTGTTATTCTGAGTGGCAATTTAACAGTTGTGACATTGCACATCTACTTATGGGAATAGATACTTCTGCTTTTATTTTAATTTGAATTCTAGTCAGTTTATTGGTAGTGGTGTGGTGGATGTCAACATTCTGCATATGGACACCTTATAAAATTATGGCGTGTTGTTTTTGTATAGTTTTTTGTTGTTTTTACAATTAATTATAGATATGTTCAGCACTGAGCAATGTACTCATGTGGACTGAGTGAGCCATTATCTGCTTTAAAGTTAAGAGTTTTGTTAATGAGCATGTGTGTGTCAGAATGCTAAACCATGTTTGTACTTCTCAGCTGTACACATTTTTACAGTGTCCAGATTTTTGCCTCATATTTTTGGCTCATTTTTCATAAAAGTGTGTTTTTTTCTGTCAGATTAGTGGCAAATGATTAAAGACTGAAGTTCAAAAAATAATGACGGACATTTGAGTTTCAGATTTCTTATCCTTCAGAAAATTCATTGTAATGAAAAGCCTGTTATTCTATCAACTTTCTAAGTTTGTAAGAGCAATATTTAAACAATGTCCCTATTTTAGGGCCATTGTCTCACTTTTATTTATGGCTTTGTCCAGATTTCTTGTTCTCAGAGGTTGAGAGGTATGCATGTTATATGATTTTTGCTTATGTGAGCTGGGGTTCATAAAAGATAACACTGTAGCACAAGAAGGATAAAGTATATTATACCTCACTGCAGCAAGCTAAGAGTCTCTGATTCACAACCAACCCATCCAATTAACTATTCATAGTGAAAAAGGTGTTATGGACTTAACACTTTATTGTACAAAGCAGTATAGCATGGCACAATGGGTAGTAAACATTTTGCTATGCAATGTTATGCCCTGTACTCGATCCTTTATGAAAATCAAGATGTACCACGTTGGTCAGCCATATACCATAATATAATGTTAATGGCATTCAACAACCTGCAGTGGTCCCATTGGCCACATCTGCCATTCTACTCCATCTTTATATAGGGTATACTGCCCTTTTATGTGTGGGAAAATGAGGCTTAGTGTATCTGTGGATGTCCCTATCATTTGGACTCACTCTGTACTATGGGAGCCTATCTATTTGACCTGCTTCTATTAGATATGTCCCTGGAGAGATGGTATTTATATTACATACATATGCCATAGCACCCTGCCAGAATGCCAACTGCATTAAGATGAGCTGTATGTGCAGCTTATTTGTGAAGTGGTCAATTAAGACAAAGTGTGCTTAACTAATTCAGCACAGCACTGAAGGTACATACAAATAAGGATGATTCCAGTAACTGGAGTGTGAAGGCAAAAACCACAACTATAGTGACTGGAACACAAGAGGGAAGCCAACCTAGACATAAGCAGATAATTCCTTAACTTGCAACATTTACTGTATATACTGTTGATAATCAATATCTTGTTATTGTATTAAAGCCAACAACCTGTAATGTTGTTTACTTTTGCTGCAGCTTTGTATCTCTATTTATCATGTACATGATGTGGAGCATTTCTCCCCGGGCATCCACTGAAAAAGGACCTGCGTCCAGTCATAATTTCCTGATAAACAAATGTAAATAAATAAACAAATAAATAAATAAAACAGTGTGGCTCAGGGCCCTGAAGGATGAGTTACCCCAACAAACAAGCGATATTTTGAACTACTGGCACTGGGATATGGCAGAGTTGCTTAGACAGTCTCATTTCCTTTTACAATGGAATGGAGGTGAGAAGGGCAGTACCTAAGGCACAATTGTACAACTTTGTATTTTATGATGGGAGTATAGTAGGGGGGTATGAGAATACTACTCATGGCATATTACTGGGTGTGTGCCTCACTATAAATCTGATCAGAAACACTGCCAGAACGTCTAAAGGATGCTTCCACCGAGCCATCAGGGGCACTGTCTTCTTTGTTCAGGGTTCATATGGTTTGCAGTACACAAGTAAGTCTGTGACAGATCCGGACCATGTACCACAGACTGCAGTATTCTACATTTTCATTAATCCTACCACAAGGTCTGCTATTCTGTTCTAAAGGGAGATAGTGTGTTCATGTCCTGCATGTTCAGCGACCAACAGCAGTATCCTGTTACATGCACAAACTATTAAGAAACACTTACTTAATACAGTATATACATTTTTATTGTAAAAATATCACTAAAAGCTGATGGCCGCATGTAGCATTATTTTAGCAAAGTCAGGCTGATGCATTTGATATATCTAAGGAATTCACATTTATTCTTACATGCACTGACTTTAATTTTCAGATACTTGCCAGCATGTATGGTTTACATCAATTTAGTGCAGTTAGCTGCATCTCCATCTCTGAATATAAAGGTGATCTGGACACTGAGAGCATGTCTGTAGAACACAGCATAAGCAGAGTGTTATACAAAAGGGGTATGACACTTTAGAGAGAAGAAATGTTAAAGCAAGACCTCTTCAGGGAATCTAGTGGCTATTGAGTGACCAGGTAAAAGAAAAAGAACCTAAGTCATTATTCATGACAAGAGAAGGACATTTCACTGAAGACTTGGCCAAGAGATCATTCCCATAAATCCAGTACCGGTTATTCCCAATCATAATTATTAGGAGGTCCGTACTGGTTACCATCACATACATTTATTTCTAGTATACAACCATTTATGATAAGAAAAATACAGTATAAGTGCATGTGTTTTAGGTGAAATGCTCTGCATGTGCAAGGTCAGGTCTCACTTTGTATAACTCATATTGTGAACAAAGAGAGCATTTTTTTATTCTTTGTATTTCTGGAATTTTTACCATTATAAAATTAATTACCCAGTACATTTGTCACAGAGGTACAGAAAGTCTAGATTACACTACACATGTACTTCAGGACCATAAGGTAGAAATCTTCTATTCCAAATACCGTGGACCTAATATCATCTTTGGCATCTATAAAAGAAGATTGCTTTATTTTATTTTTTTTTTATGATTCTTATGCTATATAATACTTGTACTTGGTAGGCTGTATGCTATAAGCTTACATTTACTTCAGTAAACAATCGATGTGCAAGTTGCTATAAGCTGATAGCTCTCATTTCATGATTTTCTGCCCTGAAAACTGCATTTTATTTTCAGACTGTCTGCCTGTATTACTTAACATTTTCAAGTATAACTGCACCAGCTTGCTAACAGAAGAAAGACAATGTCTATGGAGTCTAGTCAATAGTTGCAGTTGTCTTTCCCAGGCCCATTCTTACCTCTTACCACAGTCTGTTCCACATTTCATAGTTCTCTGAGGTAACCACAGCAGGACAGAATAGTGGATCTCCAAATTAAGGAAGAACCAGTGAAGCGGGAAACATCTGGTCAGCTGCCATATGAAGACACATTGGAGCCTTCAGCTGGCAACCAGAACAAAAGTTCAGTTGGAGTTGCACAGCAGGGGAAGCAACAGGAAACTGGCAACTCTGACACAATCAATGTTGTAGAGTGATAGGCCAGTGAGTCCCCATATGAAAGAGCAACAGATGACACAGGATGAAACTGAAGAGAATATGGCACAGGAAGATATTCTAGAACTTTCTCTAGAATGTCTGCAGAAAATGAGAATAAAGACTATGCCCTCAGTTTAGAAGAAATGATCTAAAGGATCATTTGCTTGATCTAATAGAGATGGACAGCCATATTAAGATCAATGAAAGAAACAGGCTACAGAAAGTCAATAATACCCAAAACTGTTAGAATTTGATAAAACAAATGAAAACAAGTAATCAGGACTGTTCATAGAAATTCATGCAATATAACAAAAGTAAACAGTGTATATTATTTTGCAGCTAAATTAATACCAGATAAAGTTTTACTACAAAAACACAAGGTAGTGAGGGAAAGGAAGGGGAGAAATCAAATACCATCATGGAACTATCGAACAGAGAAAACTATAAAGCAATTAAGACGAGAAGTGTCTCTGTCAGAAGAGTACAGACATGGGAACAGACCAACAAAAATACTCAGAAAGATAGACATAAGAGCAATGCTCAGTATAATAACAGATCAGGATCTTTCGTACATTATTGCAAATGATAAACTTCAGATACCAGTACAGACAGAAAAACTTAAAAGATATGCAGATAAATGTAAAGGAAAAGTACAAAATAGGCAACTTATCGATGACCCAAAAAAGTTTTTGGAAAACAAGACAAAAGAAATTGAAACACCTCCCAAAAAAAGATGAAATAGATACATTTTGGAGAAATATATATGAAGATCCTGTGGAACATAACAAAGATACTGACTGGATAGAAAAAGTAAAATAAAGAATAAGAAGTTCAAATGTACAGGCTATGAAATGAGATGAAATAACAGCTAGAAAAATTGAAACAAAATTAAGAAAAGGTCTTAAATGGAAACCCTTTTCAGGCTAAAAGTATTAACATCTTCATATGAAGATTTAGCCATTAGTAAACACTATTTATATGCACACTCCAAATAGACACTGACCTGATTAACAACAGGAAAAATAATACACCTCCTTAAGAGCGAACCTGCAAGCTACAGAGCATCCAAGTGCTCCGGATTATGCGGAACGCACCGCATTTAATGAAGAGCGAAGCCACTGTTCCGCTGTTCTGCATTGAACAGCTATGGCTCCGCTACAAGGCTTTTGATTGGTTTGTGTACCGCAATTACTGCCAATTGGCATTGCGGTATACAAACCAATGCATAGCTCTGCTGTGCTGCTATCCACGTTGGCTGTGCTGCAGTTTTTAATTTTGATTGGCTCGTAGACCGCATTTACGGCCAATCGCAAACTCGGTCTACGAGTCAATCAAGTAGAGAATATGCGGAGAACGGGAGCCAATGAGAGCTCCCAAATGGAAACCAATCATGTTCCTGCAAGCCTTTTCGCGCCAAATTAATGGCTTGAAAAAGGCTTCCAGGAATCAGGAGGGAATTTTACTTTGTGTTCCATCTTGATTTGATCGTTGGAGAACTTGGAGTCAATACTAGGCCGGATTAAGAAGGAAGGACGAAGGAGCGGTGCCAGTTGCAGAGAATCCAGATTGAAGACATTTCATCAGGGGAGAAGAAGACGGGTGTCGGAGCCTGCCCCAGTGCCTGCCAGGAGAGGTGACTGACTTGGTCGGCGAGAGAAGTCTGTTTGCGGCTGTCTGGTGGTCACATAACACAGGTTAGTCAAGCAAGCAAAGCAGCATATAAGGAGTCAGTTCTGGGCACATTGAGGATGCTGCAAAGAGGACTCTAGGCTATCATGAAAGATTGAAACAATACTAATTTTATGATCTTTAATTATACTTTGACTTAGGGATAGGATCCATTACTGTAGTGGGATCAGAAACTCAAAAGACTTGGAAAAATTAAACCACACAAAAAAGTACCAGTGATGGTTTTTACAAGACTGGTCATTTTGATTATACAAGATATATTTTAATTTGTTGATATGATATATTGATGGTCATACTTATCAGGGTGCTAAAACTGATACTAAATGTGTATAGATTTTGGAAATAATGTATGTTACAGAGAATATTTCATCGTTTACATCAAGTGAACTCTGCTGTTTGAGATTACTTATAATTTTCAGTATGTAATTTTACAATACTGTACTACTTTCTTTAGCTTTATTATTTAGGGCAAGCAGAATATTAATTTCTTTATAATTTTTGTACATTTGTTTTGGGCTTGGTTGAGCTGGGTTTATCTTTTGACACTGGGGACTTCTTATAGGTTGTGTATAACATGTAGGTCTGTAGCATTGCTTGCTTATTTTACAATACATTCACTGCATCTTGTTTGAGAGTCTTCCATTGTATTTATTTCTTATGGGTACATAATTCCAGTTCTTCAAGATGTTACAAAATTTACTAAAGCTATGTTTTCCTCCCATTCTGGGGTCAAACTTAGATCTGAGTTAGTATTATGGGTTCTATATATGTTGGTGTAATCACTATTTAAGAAGCCTCTAAATATGTAGGCATGATGCATAAAGTTGCATTTCCTTTTGGTGGACAGTAGTTCTGCACCATGGTCTGATTGGGAAAAAAAACATGATCATAACATAGTAGGAAATACTTATCAACTGAGTCTTGTAATCCTCCTTTATATTTGGCCAGTAGCCACCCTTAAATGCTACCTCCATATTCAAAGATGAGTAGGCCAGTAAAGCCTGAGGTACATTTATGAATACTCATCCAACCATCCAGTACCTACTTTAAGTAAGATAACGTATCATGCTACTTAATTTGTAGCAGGATTCCATTCCAGAGGTGTGGAAGGTACTATGCAATGAATCTATTGCTCCATCGTGGTTTTTTTCTAATGAAAATTTAGATCCCTGGATCTAGTATTTGTAGGATTATGTGTTTCGTGGAGATACTAGAGCTCCAGGACCACTTGGTCTCTAATGGCACAGAAGGCAATACATAGATCTCTCCTCTGGAGTCTAAAGGATATTGAATACAGGGGCAGGACTTCCATTCTTCTGTGATGCCTTGGGATTTTTAAGCAAGTGATGATCTTAAATATGAACCTCTAGGGTCTTTCTAGTTATTTATTTTTATTGTATTTTATTTTATTTTGTTTTTCCAGGAAAGTTCAATTAGATACAATGCCTATTTACAGTGGAGGCCAAGGAGAAAACTCCAAGAAAAAGTTTAAACAAGATCTAAAAAATTAGTTATATGATATGTCTAGTGAGGTACATCCCAAAGGGGGCATTGTGTTCAATAACTGGCCGAATCAATGTTGACTATAAGGGGACAATGGCCTCTTTATATCTAAAATACATTCCTTTGGCAATTAGCTGTACTAAGTAGAAGGACATCCTGATTACTCTTGTTACATGCTGATCAAATGAAAAGGAGTTATCAACCCAAGTTCCAAGATATTTAATAACATTTATATTTTGGAGTGGGGTATTGTCTGTGTTGTATGCTGGGGTGAGAGGCTGCCTACCAAATGTGACAGTATTACACTGTTTGCCATTTAATACAACAAGTATTTGCAAGTCTTAGGTGTTGCTGAAGGGCTTGGGCATTAAGGATGAGGAGGGAGAAGGTGTGGGGTATTAGGGGTGAGGAGGGAGAGGGGTGTGGGGCATTAGGGATGGGGAGAGAGAGGGATGTGGGGTATTAGGGATGGGGAGGACAAGTGGAATGGAGGCTTCACAATTACTCCCAGTTAATAGCTGTCAGCAGACTTGATTAGCCAGAGGTCTTTATTCATGGTCTGGAGATCATAAAATAATAACAGCTGAACAAAAGTGGTCTCAACAAAAAGTTCTTTGGAGCACTACTAATCACCTTAATATTCTCTGATAAGGAACTTGCTATGCACATAGTGTTTGTTCTGTCTGTTTGTCAGTTTGCTACCCATCTTAACACATAGGGATCTGTTTGTAATGCATTGAACTTATTGACTATGCTAGAATGGGTGATGGTATGAAATGCCTTGGGGAGGTCAAGGTATACTGTGTGGACAGCAAGACTATTGTCAACAGCCTGAGTTACCCTTTCAGAGAAGTTATCCAGATTTATGAAACAGGATCTACCTTTTGCAAAGGCAAAGTGCTATGAGTCTAAACTGATGAGATGTTTAATATCATCATTTATCAGGTCAGTTATAATATGTTCCATGGCTTTAAAAATAAGATTTTTCAGACTGAGAGACCTGTAATTACTGGGATCCATGGTGGGGCCACCCTTGTGGAGTGGCATCAACACTGCTGTGCACCAAACCTCTGGGACAAAGCAGGTGCTAAACTTAGGTTCAATAATTTAAGGAGTGTATCTGCCATGGCTTGTTTCATACTGTTTATCAAACAGCAAAGTATATTATTAGGTATGATGGAGGAAGTATTTTTAGACTTGAAGAGCACCCTCAGTACTTGTTCTTTAGTCATGATCGGGGGGTAGAGAGATTTATGGTAAACAGGTTTTGGATAGTCATCTATGGAGAAACATTTGCACTGAATTTATTTTCTAGTTGCCAAGATCTGCTAGACCAGTCCAGAGTAGGTTGTGCCAGTAATGTAGGATGCTATTTTTTAGTTTCCTAACATAGCTAGAAAAAAGGATTTGTTAATTGTCTTTAGCCTCAGATCCTGACCTAGTTTGTGGGCTACTTTAGAAGACCTGGTAGTATTTTTTAAGTTTTTTGTAAAGTTTTTGATATTATCATAATTATGAAGATCTTTTATTCTTCTGTGCATTCCCTCAACTGTCCAGATTTTTACAGAATGTACAGAATTTTGTCTCATATTTTTGGTCTGTTACTTATAACATTTGAAGTTTTATGGCAAATCACTTTTTTGTTGTTGTTGTTGTTGTGTCTTTCGGCTTTTCCCAGTTAGGGGTCGCCACAGCGGAACTCTGGTCCGCTAACGATTGGCAGTTGATTTTACGTGCCAAGTTGCCAGCCCTGACGCACAACCTTCAACGAAGGTATGCCCATTCACACGTCTCCACGGAGAAGATGCTCTAGCTGAGAATCAAACCGGACAGTGTCTTACTGTGAGGCGACAATGCTACCGCAGCACCACCACCAAATCACTAAGGATTGAAATCTTCACATAATGCCATTAAATTGAGTGTCAGACTTTCAGACTTCATATCCTTCTTAAAATGCATGCTAACACAAATCCTGTTATTCTAGTAACTTTTTTAAGTTTATATATATAAGAGCAATATTTAAAATTTGTTCCCATTTATGGGCTTTTGTCCCCCCATTATTTTAGGCTTTGTCCAGATTTCTTGTGCTAAGAGGTTGAGAGGTATGCTGCTGTATACTTTAAAGATTTTTGTTTTATTGCAGACTTTATTTGCATTGGTAAACCACTCAGAGCATCGAAGTGCTCCGGATTATGCGGAATGCACCGCATTTAATGAAGAGCGAAGCCACTGTTCCGCTGTTCCGCATTGAACAGCTGTGGCTCCGCTACAAGGCTTTTGATTGGTTTGTGTACCGCAATTACTGCCAATTGGCATTGCGGTATACAAACCAATGCATAGCTCTGCTGCTATCCACGTTGGCTGTGCTCTGTAGTTTTTGATTGGCTCGTAGACCGCATTTACGGCCAGTCGTGAACTCTGTCTATGAGCCAATCAAGTAGAGAATCTGAGGAGGACGGGAGTCAATGAGAGCTCCCAAATAGAGGCCAATCATGTTCCTGGAAGCCTTTTTGCACCAAAATGATGGCTTGAAAAAGGCTTCCAGGAATCACAAATTTTACTTTTTTGTGTTCGATCGTTGGAGTTTCAATTTCAACACTAGGCTGGAAGAAGGAAGGAGCGGTGCCAGTTGCAGTCCAGATCGAAGACATCAGGGGAGAAGAAGACGGGAGTCAGTGGAAGTTAGCCTGCCTGCCAGGAGAGGTGACTCAGCGAGAGAAGTCTGTTTGCAGTGTTATACAAGGGCTGAGATTTTTCTTTCTGCTGTGCTGCTGGACAACCGTGATTTTCAACTTTGTGTATTTGAATTGTATTGAGTTGAGGAGCTCAGCTGAAGTGATAGACAGAGCAGAGGTAAGTGTTTTAGGCTGTAATAGTTGCAAACATTTCCCTTATGCTAGCACAGACCCTGTGATTTTAGCAACTTTTAGTGTGTAAGCAATATTTAGTCTGTATTTGTGCTGCTTGTCCCACAGATCCTGTTCTAGCAACTTTTCTAAGTTTAAAACAACAACATTAAAGTGTCTGTTTCTGCTGCTTGTCCCTAATGTCTGTTATATATATATATTTTTTGGGGGGGGGGACTGTATGCCATGACAGGTCCTTGTTCTAGCAACTTTCTAGGTTTATTAAGAGCAGTTTTTAAAGTGTTTGTATGTTTCTGTTGCTTGTCACCCTATGATGTCTCTGAAAGTAATTGCCCTTTCTAGGTTTATAAGAGCAATATTTTAAAATGTTTGCATGTTTCTGCTGCTTGTCCACTAGTACGTCTCAAAGTAATTGCCTTTTTTTTTTTGGAGAAACTGTATGCAAAGACAGGTCTGCTGCTTGTCCCCAATGTCTATTTTATATATATATTTTTTTTTTTGGGGGGGGACTGTATGCAATGACAGGTCCTGGTAGCAACTTTCTAGGTTTATTAAGAGCAGTTAAAGTGTTTGTATGTTTTTTCTGCTTGTCACCCTCGTACATCTCTGAAACTAATTGACTTTGTTTTTGGCTAAAGATAGGTGGGCAAGTGAGCACCAGAGGATTGAAAGTGTCATTGAGGCAAGGAAGTGAAGTATGCAAGCCTTTATAGTAAACAAAAGGAGCAGAGATGAGCAAGAGAAGAGGATGCAAAGTCAGGAAACTTCCAGTGATATGGGTAGGTTATGGCCCTATTGTCTTATATTTTTGCTATTGAGGACATCTTGTAATTTTCCTTTCTGCACTTAGTCCCATTTGTTTCATTGTCTAACACCACTGTTTTGCAAACCTGCTAGGTATAGACTACCCAGACTGCAGTGAGGACAGGGATGTAGATACAGCTCACACCCCAAAGAAGAGAAGATACACAATTTTTCAGCCAAGTTGGGCAAGTGCCTTTGACTGGCTTTCTATGAGTAGGTGCGGAGTGAAATTTGCCTTCTGCAAGACTTGTAACACGGATTTCACAATCCATCATGGGGGCCGACATGACCTGCAACGACATGCTAACAGTGAGAAACACAGGCAGAATTGCAAGCATGCAGCTGGAAGATCTATGGTGGATTTCTTTGGACCACAGAGTTTAGCAAGTACAAAGGTGGTTGAGGCAGAGGTTGGTTTTGTGTCTCTCCTTGCTAAACACAACTTATCATTTGCAGCAGGAGAACACATCCTGAAATTTATGAAGAAGTGTGGAGAGGATCAAGATGTTCTCCGTAAAATGACATGTGGAGCGACAAAGGCAGCATGCATTGCACGGGATGTGCTGGGGCCTCATTACCAGAATGATGCTGCAGCAGCCTGCCAGAAATCACCATTCTGTGTGTATATGGACCAAAGCACAGACATGGGAGATGACAAACTGTTAGTCATCCTTGTTGGTTACCTTGATGAAAAGGCAAGCAAAAATGTGACAAGGTTCCTTGATATGCCAGAATGTGTGTCCGGAACTGGACAAGCAATGTTTGATTCTTTAATGTCCAGCCTGACAAAATTTAACATTCCAGTTTCCAACATTGTGGGCTTTTCTTCCGACAATGCTGCCTCAATGATTGGAAAACACAATTCTGTGCTGTCTCATTTAAAGGAGGTGAAGCCCACAATTGTAAACATGGGGTGTATCTGCCACTTGGCAGATCTCTGTAGTAAGGCTGCTGTAAAAGCACTACATTCACCAGTTGAAGAACTTGTATCAGATCTGTATTGCCATTTCAGTTCCAGTGCACAAAGACAACAAAAACTTCAGGAATTTGCTTTGTTCACAGATACTGACCCCCTCAAGATCATTAGACATGCACCTACTAGATGGCTCAGTCTTGGTAAGGTTATTAACAGAACCCTGGACATGTGGCCAGCTCTAAATTCATATTTTCTGTCTGCAGAGCCAAGGTCTGCTAAGATTGACTTAATTTCTAAAAAGTTGCAGAGTCATGAAGTGCATATGATTTTTATGTTCCTTAAGTATGCACTGGAACCCTTACTGGAGTTCAACATACAGCTTCAGAGCAGAGAAAGTCAGCTGCTGACACTGCATGCCACTGTGCATAAACTCCTGCAGCAGTATGCTGGCAGACTCCTCAGACCTGCATCTGCTGTCAGACTAATCAAACACAGCGATGTGTCAGTGTTGACTGACAGTAGCTGTGTTCTACCAAATGGTGAACTTCGTATTGGCTATGAAGTCAAGCAGTACATGAACAGCCATGAGGAGGATATTGCTGGCACAGTCATTGAATTTAACTTTTATAAAAAAGTTGCAGCTTTTTATGCTGCAGTGCTGCAGAAAATGCTGAAAAAGTTTCCCATGCAGGATCACTTACTGAAAGACGCTGCATTACTTATTAATCCAGCCAAAAAATTGGACATTTCTTCAGGGCTTGTCAGAGATGTTGGCTTCCGTCTGGGTGTATGTGAAAATGATGTTGACAACAACTAATCAATGAGTTCACCCAATATCAGATCGAGGACACTGGGAATCTAACAGGCCCAGTAGATGGGCCCCACTCATGTGTGTCACAGTACTGGGCACACCTTCTGAGGGACCTTTGCACCGAAGGGAAACTGCCACTCTTTAAGCAGCTGATGATGTGCCTACTTTGCTTGCCACACTCTAATGCACAAGCGGAAAGGGCATTTAGTATGGTGCGGAAAGTGAAAACTGAACTGCGTCAGTCTCTGAGTGTAAAAACACTGAACTCTTTGTTGGCAATTAAAATGAATGAAGAACTGGATGTCTGTGATATTAAGCTGCCAAAACCTGTTTTAGAGGCTGCCAAGAAAGCCACAGCAGCATACAATAAGTCTACATCTGACTTATGATAGGATGTTTAACTTGGTCTAAACTTTGTGTGAATTGCAATATGTCTGTTTAAAAAAATAAAAATAACATTTACTACATGTGTTAGAGGCTGCCAAGAAAGCCACAGCAGCATACAGTATTACAGTAAGTCTACATCAGACATATGATAGGAATAGGATGTTTAACTTGGTCTAAACTTTGTGTGAATTGCAATATGTCTGTTTACAAAAATAAAAATCACATTTACTACATTTTCTAAGTGCTGTTTCATTTACTTATGGTGTGGTTATGGTATTGCAGATTATCAAAGGTTTTTGGATCTGAGAAGTGTGGTATTGAATGTTACAGTTCTACCAAGCTCCATGGCAATGGCGCTTTTTTGCACAGTGCGAAAATAGGGTATTCCACATTTTGACCATTTGTCACACATTGTTAGGGTCTGTGTTCCACATTGGCCACTTAAGAGGTTGAGACCTATGGCAAGCTATCCTAAAAATACAGACCACCAACTTGTCTTCTAACAATGTATAAACTATACACTGGAACTGATGCTGACAGAGGTTATAGTCATTTAGAAGAAATATTAATCATGGCAATATAACAAAATAGTAACAAAAGAAAGTCATATAGAAAAAAAGGATCATTTGTTGTTAAATAAAGTCATAATGGAGAACTTTTTATGCACTTTAGGAGTGCTTAAAACTTTATAAGATACATCCTACACTGAGTAATTGCATTACAGCAACCATGAAAGAGTGGCAAACCATTTGCAGATAAGCCATGATAAAGGACAAATTATTATTCCAGGGATAAAAATTCAAAGGGGGATAGTCCATGTGTAGATCAGAGTGTGTGTTGTACCTTTAAGAACCATTCCAGTCTATGGGCACATGCATATAAGTACTGAGCATGTGCAATCAAGAGTGCCATTTTGAGTGAGCAGCCAGAGTGAAAGCATGTTATGTGTGTAGCAGTCAGTCAGTTAGTTCATTTAGAGTTTATGCTTCAGTCATCCACCATCCATCCTAATGTGTTTGTTCATAATAAACAACTTAAATGAAAACCCAAGCCTCATCGTCTTATTTGAAAACACAAGATGAGTGACATGATGTCAGAATGGGATACAAAGTCAAATCCATGAGGGGGACAATTAGTAATGGAAGAATATACATGAGTGAATCATCAGAAGCTCAAATGACTTGCAAATAGGTCAGAAAGATAATTCCAGGTACTAAAACTCATTTAAATAAATTTTATTCAATGAATATAAAACAAAGCATTCAAAATGTTCAAAACGAATTTCTAATTAAACAAAATGTTCAAAACTGTGATATATTGATAAAAGTACATAAAATGCTTATTAAAATGGTTAAATTACTTCTGAATCACATAAAATGTATAAACATGAAAAACGATCATATTTTTTTGCTCTGCGCTTCTTTTTCCTATTAACTATCGCTATTCAAAGTATCCAAAGTATGCAAAATCTTGGCAAGTGTGTGCAGTATTACAGTACAGTTATTTCACAGAATGCAGTTATTTCAAAGAGATTGTTGTACAGCTGAATGTTTTTAAGTACCTGGTGTGTATGTTTGAACATAATTACAAGGGCAACTTGTTGGAATGGCAGAAGGATTTCGGATTTCGCAAACTTGGTCCACTTGTATTTGATAATAATGTTGCAGAAAACTGGAGAGTGTTTCAGCAAGAGTATGATATTTTCATACAGGCTGCTTTTTCTGACAAAGATGCACATACAAAGGCATTTGCTTAGTCTAGCTGGCTCCGAAGCCTTTGAAAGGGAGCATTCATGTATGCACCTGCTGTGTTTGCATGGGAGGGGAGAACCACCATATTGTGGTACCAGCTGAAACGCAGGAAGACCCTGAGTGCTTAAAATGTAAATTTAGAGAAATGTGCAACCCCCAAATGAATATTGCAATGGAAAGGCACATATTTTTACACGAGATGAAAAGCCTGGTGAAACTTTTGCAGCACATATAACTGACTTAAGAAATAATGCAAAAACGTGCAGATTTGGTGATCTGAGAGATGAGTTAATAAAACACAGGCTTGTGTGTGGTATTAAAGATTTTGCTTTGAGACAGTGATTTAACTTTGAATAGGCCATAGATATTTGTCAGATATATGAGCTCAGAGAAAAGCACACGAATATGCTTACAAATGAGAAAAGCATGCTTGCAGTGTCTTCTAGTGCTAATCTTGATAGTATCCAGCACGAGGTTAAAAGATACAGGCCTAAGGGTGTAGTTTCAATAAAACCCAGAGCACACTCAGCAAAGCAGTGGAGTGACTCAGCAAAACCTGTTACAAGCCTCATAGTCAACTGTCATAATAGTGGTGGAAACCATGAATTCAAGCAAGAGAAGTGCTTAGCTTTTGGTCAGCAGTGCCACACATGTAAAAAGTGAAATCATTTCAAAAGGCTGTGTAAATCTAAAGGGACATGTTCTATTATTAACAAAGAGATTCAAAGAGGCAAGTTTATCAATTAGAAAGCTCCAACCCTACCTTTTATGTTGATGGTGTCTATGTTTGGTGAAACAGTTAATGCAGTAGATTTGTGGGCAAAGAATGAAATATTTTGTACTGTTCGGATTAATGGCAGACCTCTAGAGCTCAAAGTTGATACTGGTTCAAAGTGTGAAACAAGTGTTAGAGAAATCCAAATGAGACAATATTGATGTTTTTCTTAATCTGCTTAATCTCAAAAACATTCCTCGCGACAATTTACTTGGTTCCCCTGCTCAGAGACCTATGTTAAGATAAACCAGAACCACACTACCAATCAGTAAGAATTTGTTGATTCCGAGTGTTAAAAACAACAAAGCAGTAAAAGCTCAACTGTTAAAGAAGTGCTTGTCCCAAAAGTCCTACTATGACAAAACCAGAAAGCTTCTGAAGCCATTAAAAGAAGGAAAGATAGTGAGGATGCAGACAGCAAAATGATTTGACCGAATAGGACTTGTGAAATATTTGTGTGAAGAACCATTATCATACATCATTTAGTCACAAGGTATGGAATTCAGGCAGAATTGGAAACATTTACTACCAGTGTCTTAGCCAGTGGTACAGCATCTTGCCTGTAATGGAGACTGTAATTCTCAGAGTGATTTGTCCAATGTTCCTGTTCCAGAGAGCATTTCATCATCTGTTCCTGTTCCTGAAAGTATCCCTGAAAATCCTAAAGCAGAACATCCCACAGTGCCTGTCCTTGTTGCTAAACCTAGTTCTGATTATTACATTATGAGGCCAGGTCGTAACTCAAGACCTAATTCTAGATACACCACAACCTGGACATGATTGTTATTGTTTGCATATCTATATAATTTGCATGCTCATATAACTGTCATTTTCATTTGCATGACAGAATAGTCAAAGAGGGAGGATGTAGATCAGGGTGTGTGTTGTACCTTTAAGAGCATTCCAGTCTATGGGCATATGTATATAAGTAGTGAGCACGTGCAAGCCAGAGTGCCATTTTGAGTGAGCAGCCGGAGTGAAAGCATGTATGTGTGTAGCAGTCAGTCTGTTTAGGTTTCATGTTTCAGTCATCCACCCTGATGCATTTGTGTATAATAAACAACTTAAATGGACACCCAAGCCTTATTGTCTTATTTGAATACACAAGACAAGGGACACCAGGGTGATTCTTTATCACCGCTGCTCTTTTGTCTTGCCCTTAACCCATTTAGCTGTCTACTTAACAGATTAGGTCATGGCTACAATTTGGCTCCCAGAAAACAAGAAAGTGTAAAGACTTCTCATCTTTTTGTGGAGGATTTAAAATTGCATAGTTCATAGGATGAGCAACTGAAGGCACAACTGCAAGTGGTCAAAACTTTATCAGATGATATAAGAATATCATTTTGGTCTTGATAAATATGCAAAAGCAACCTTTAAAGCAGGAAAGCTGCAGCACCAATAAAACATCAGTCTGGATTGAAATGTGATATAAAAGAACTTGAGCAAGAGGAAGTGTATAAATAGTTGGGAATTGCTGAAGGATCAACAATAAAACATGAACAAATGTGAATAAAACTTAGTAAGGAATATTTTATAACACTAAAATCAATACTGAAAACAGCTCTAGCATCTAGGAACAAAGTCCAAGCTATAAAACAGTTTGCTCTTCCTAGCCTAACTTAGTTTTGGAGTGACTGACTGGCCCCAAAAGGGATTTAATCAGTTGGACAGGAAAACAAGAAAAATGCTTCATGCTTATCAAATAATTTATAAAAAAATCAGTGTATACCAATATTATATATTCTCTGTTCTGAAGGAGGTGTGGGCTTCCTCAAAATTGATTACATGTATAGATATGTAATCATAGGACTGCATACATATCTGCTGACTTCACAAGACCCAAACATAGTGAAAGTTTTAAAACATGAGAAAAATAAGTCTAAGATGACTTCTCTGCTTAGTTTAGCAGAAGCATATTGGTGTCAAGTTGGAATGGAAATCAAACTAGAAGTTCATAAAAATCAGGAAACAACTGAATGTGCCAAAAAACAAAAGAAAGAATATAAGGTGAAGAATCAGATGAGAAGGCAAGAAATGTGGAAAATGCATAAATATAGTTGCAAGTGCAGAAAACTCTTGGAACAACCTCATGTCAATCAGGATCAAATGCAGGAATGGTTAAGGAGAGGTGAATTTAAACCAAATGACAAAAGGTTAATATCAGTGGCCCAGGATAGGGGACTAAGTACACATTGGTTTACAAAGTCCATTGAACAGGTGGAAGAAACAGAGAGACAAATGCAGGTTTTGTAAAACTGAATTGGAAGCAGTCACACATCTTGTTAATGGGTGTGATACATTAATGGCAGAAGGACTGTATGCTGAAAGGCATAATAATGTGGCAAAACTGCTGCATTGGGGATTGTGCAAACATTATAATATTGAAGTAGTTGAAAAACATTGGCAACATGAACCAAAAAGCATTATAGAAAATTATGAAGTTTATATCACATGGGATCACCCATTGCCAACAGTTCAAAAAATAGATGTGAGAAAAGCAGATATAATAAACAAAGAAGACAAAATTAGCATTGATCATTGACATTGCTACACCCAGTGCCTACAGTGTCTTACATACAGAGAGACACAAAGTCATAAGGCAGAAACAAGGGCAATGTGGAAGAAGGACCCAGACAGTTCCAATAGTAGTAGGAGCAATGGGTCTTATAAAAAAGAATGTATAATTGTACTTAGATATGCTACTGATCCATATAAATCTGTATGAGTTCCAGAAGGGATCAGTTCTGGGCACTTGCGGGTGCTGCAAAGAGAACTTCTGGCTAATATTAAAGATTAAAGCAATACTGATTTCATTAACTTTAATTGTACTATGACTTATGAATGGAATCTGTTCCCAGCATGGTATTAGAAACCCAAAAGATGTGGAGAAATTAAACCATCAGTAACACATTCCATGGTCCTACTATTCTCTCTCTACAGGAATTAGTACTTTCCTAGATCACTTGTGAAACTTGTCCCAGCCAATGCATGCCTATGCCAAATTCACTCATCTGTTCACTTGAATTCCAAACTGCATAAATACCTTCTAAAATGGATACATCCATGTTGTCATATTCCTCTTTCTCCTGTTTACCTCATATCATAGCTGTCAACCATCCAGGTTATCGCATAATGTCCAGATTTTTGCTTCATATTATTGGTCTGCTCTTTATAAAATTTGTGTTTTTTTGTCAAATCACTGAGGATTGAAGTCACTAAATAATGATATACATTTGAGTTTCAAACTTCATGTCCTTCAGAAAATTAACGCCAATGTAAAACCTGTTACTCCAACAAATTTTTAGGTTTATAAGAGCAATACTTAAAATCTGTCTCTGATATTGGACCTTTGTCCTCCCATTATTTTTGGCTTTGTCGAGATTTTTTGTCCTTAAAGGTTGAGAGGTATGTCTACTGTAAACATCTATTACTTTGAGTATCTTCTCTTAGGTCTGCCCTTCCATCTCATTTCCCATTCTTTTGTGCATTCTCTGTCGGGTGGGAACGTGTTTATAGACAGCATCACAGTTAGTGGTAGGCCAGGCAGAGCAGCCAGACAGCACAGTGTTTAGTGATGCTTGCTGCCAGGTCTATAGTGCAAATTCTTGTCTTCAGATGCTGTTTCTGGAGAGATTGCATCTTCTCTTTTTGTCCATGAGGGTTTCTGAAAAGACATTCTAGATCATACTGTACTAAAGTCAGTGGGACTGCTTTCAAGTATAAAAGGCACTAAAATGCATGGCATACCTCTAAGCCTCTTAATACAAGAAATATGGACAAAGCCAAAAATAATGGTGGGACAAAGACCCAAAAATAGGGGTGGATTTTAAATATTGCTCCTATAAACTTAGAAAGTTGCTAGAATAATAAGTTTTGTGTTAGCATCCATGTTCTAAAATATGTGAAGTCTAAAATGCTAGTGTTTGAGTTTATTTGGTGATTTCAATCCCTAGTAGTTTGTCAGAAAAACATATTTTCTTTAAGGAACAGATGAAAAACATGAGCCAAAAATCTGAACAGTTCAGACATATGACACGAGGCAGAACATTTCTAGACAAGTTCAGTGACTTTTTCAGCAAAAGGCCTTTTACCCTGTCAGAAAGATCTTGTTTTGTGGTGGTGGGGTAGTCTGTATGCATAAAAAGAGTTAAATAATTTCATTTTATTGTGTCACATGACAAAAAATGCATTGTCTGTACACACTGTTAATAAAAATGTTATTCAAGGCTCATCAAGTTGACAGCTGTGCAAAAATTTTTGAAACTGGTGTTGTGTGGTATCTTTTTCTTCACTTTTTAGTCCTGTTGAGCAGATGTTCGTTATATAACTACATGTAGCATACCCTATCGCGGGTACAGGCAGGATTTTTGGAACTGCATACTAGTTTCCAGAATGCAACCTAGTCTTCCATCTCTATTCCAAAAAGTAAATTTTTCTAGAAAGCATGCATTTTCACTGTAGGAAAAAAATGGTCTGAAATTGGCAGGCTTAAGTACAAAAATAAATAAATAAAATAAACCAACAGGTACAACGGACGTTCAAAGACTATAATTTAACAAAAACAGATAATGTCATAAAATATAAGTATGACAAATGACAGTGGTTTTATTTCTAGCTTATCTCATTTCACAAAATATATAAATTAGTTAAAAATGTACAGTGCAGGGTGGATGTGGTGGTGCAGTGGTTAGCATTGCCACCTCCCAGCAAGAAGTTCTCTGGTTCAATTCAAAGCTGGGTTGCCTTCTGTGCAGAGTCTGTATGTACTCCCTGCAGTTGTGTGGGTTTCCTTTGAGTGCTACAGTTTCCTCCACATCTAAAAGACATGCTGCAGGTAGAATGAGCACTCTAAATTGGCCCTAGGTGTACATATGTGTGCCTTCTGTGGAAGATTGGGTGCCAAGTTGGCAACTCAGCTCTGTAAAACTCCACTGCCAATTTTTCTGCAGACTGTTGTTGTGCTGTGGTAACCCCTCATGGGAAAAGCTGAAAGAAGAAGTTAAAAATGTACAGTGTATAGTATATGATGCACACACAGCATCTGCCTGGCTTCGTCTTTGCATGCTGCATTTTAAGTTTGTTATGGCCACAATAGCCCTTCTCTTCTGTGTTTACTTCTATTCCATCACTTTAAGCTTCTCCCTTATATATAGCACTATAATTTCTTCCATCTTATCTGGTGCTGATCCTCAGCTGCAAGTTGAGCTGCGGAAAAAAACTTCTCATATTTAACAAGTGGCTTGCTACAGTTAAAATACTACACACTAAGCATGAAGTGCTTCAACCCTTCAGTCATGATCGTAAATGCATGAATACCAGTACTTAACACTGAAGCATCAGCATCTACTGATCATGACTTCAAAACCTTTAGATTGATGCAGTTGTCCCCTTTGCTCCACCCTAGATACACCTGTGCCTGTCACTATAAACTATGGGCTCTGAATGTTTGTAATGCTGTCAATGTTTTCTGTGCAATGTTTTTTTTACAGTGCTTTTCTTATTATAAGTTTTAAAACAGAAAACAACCAAAAGTAGATGGACTATATAATTTTAATTCATAGATGTAAGAGTTTTTTTTACAGCCAGCATAAACAAGACACAGAGCTGACTGTGGATCAAGCCATCAGGTTCTTATTTTAAAGTTTAACATTAAATTAAAGAAAATAAGTAAGGCCTCCTAGCCTAGATAATGAGCCCACCAATATCTAAGATAGATATGTAGTAGAGTTGAAGAACAAATATAAGGGATAACACTTGTCTATGGACAGAAGGTCCATAGATCTGGGCTGGTTTGTAGCAGTGTTGTAACACTGCTACAGTTTTATGGTGGTGGAGGAACTTAAGTTACTTAGTATTGGAGAAGTGTATACTAGGGTAGGGAGAAGAAATGATTCAGCAATATTCCTTCTGCTGGAGTCTGTCAGGAAATTTCTAGTTCTATGGAGAGTGCCTAATTTTTGTGTGTTTTTCTATAGCTTGAGATATAGGAAAGTCAAATTTCATTTGTCTGTCTATTGTGATAGCTAGCAGTTTGGTTTTAGAAACTATTTCAGTTTCAGTATTGTTATTAGAAGTTACAGTGAAGAGATCTTTTTGGCTGATCAGCTGTTTTTGGGTGAATAACTTTGTTTTTTAGGGGGTTGGGGGATTAGTAGGAGTTGGGAGTTGGTGAGCCAGGTTTCAACAAAGACTAAGGAATCGTAAATATATTGTTGAAAAATTGTTAGGTCTTGGCTGAGCAGATGACTGTGGAGCCATCAGAGTATTGGACTATTGTTCCATACAGTATGCAGGACATTTATGCAGATGTTGAACAGTAGGGGTCTGAGTATGGAACTTTAGGCCACACCAAGAGATGTAGGCAGGAAGGAAGAGTAACTAACTGTTCTCGGGTTTCACTTCCTGCTGCTTATTGGTTAGAAAACCACAGGACGGTAAAGTGCAGTGGTAGAGAGACCTAAGTTAGGCAGTTTTTTTCTAAGAGTTTGCTATGATAGACACCAATGAAAGCCTTAATAAGTTCAGGAAGAAGGTGGACACACTATTATCTGAGTTCCTATGTAGGTTGACTGCATTGATGAAGCTAAGCAGAGCAGAAGTGGTACAGTGATAGGGTCTAAAGCCATATTGCATTGGAAGAAGATAATTATTTGCTAGTATGAATTTAAGAATCTAAAAGTGGATACACTTCTACAGGATTTTAGATAGGGGTGAGAATATAGCAATGGGCCTATAGTTTGTATAGTTTGTTAAGTCGTTAGAGGGACACCTATGTGTAGTGGCATGACGTGGGATTTCTTCCAGAGTTCAGGGACATAATGTTCTGTTTATGATTGGTTTATAAGAATAGAAGCAGGATATGCCACTGCTTCTGCTGTGATCTTGGAGTATTCTGAAATGAGGTTGTCAGGAGCTATGGTGGTAGGTTTTAGTTTGATAAAGGAGATAGAGACTGGGGTGAAGGAGAAGCAATTACTAGGGCTGGCTGTTTGTATGGGAGGGAATATTTGTCTAGCTGGTTTTGAAAAGGAAGGACACAGATTCAATGAAGCGGTGATTGAATTGAGAGGCTTTGCTTACATTTCGGTGAAGGTGTGTGGAAGCTGGATTTGAGATTTTGCTTGGGTTAAATAAGTTGTTGATTAATGCCTATAATCTTTTTCTATTTGTCTTGAACCTGTCTTGGTAGTATAATATGTTTTCTTATCATGACTAATGTGGTGTTTTACACATTTTTTAGCTGTCTGAGTTGAAGTAGGTTAGGGGAACTTTTACTTGACAGCAAGGTTCTCCATGCTTTGCCGTTGTTTTTATATTTGTCTGGTATGTTTGGATAGCCATGGAGCAGAATTAGTTTTGTTTCTTTCGCACCAAATAAGGGTTAGTTTGTTGGGTATGGTCAGAAATGTATTGTTAAATTTTGTGACTGCATCCTCCAGTGGCAAGTTGTTTAGTTTAGAATGTTTCAGTTCTAATATTGTAAGCTGGTTGTAAAATTTTTAAGTTAGAAATTACCTAAGTTTCTTATGTTGTTGGATTGGTATCTCTAAGTTAGTTGTGATTGGTGTCAGACTAGATAGGTTGTGAGATGATTGCTAAGAGAGTTTGGCAGGATGTCATACTCTGTTTATTTTGCTGGGTGAGATATGAGGATCCAATCTAGGATAGATTCCTTGAATGATTTTTTGTTATATCTAGTTGGGGTGCTGATAATTTGGGAGAAGCCATACGACTGCATACTATTTAATGGTTTGTCAGAGACAATAGTGTTCCAGTCTACATTGACATCACCTAGAATTACTGTTTATTTCTCTGTATTGGATGCAAACCAGCACAATATATCTTCTAGTACTGGAATATTAATACCAGGGGGTATGTAGAGGCCTGATTTAAGTATTTTTTATGTGAGTTTTGTTTGAGTGATACAAGTAGTAGTTCCATAGCATGGAACTGAGGTGGGTGTGGTGGCATGTTGTGAGGGATCCCTTTCAGAACATCGAATGGTCATAATATCTAAGCTCAGAACACTGAGACCATAACATCTAAAACCCATAATGTCTAAAACTCATAACATCGAATTTCATAACATTGAAACTTTGCATCAGAATTTCAAAACCTACAAATCACATGTAAATATCATCCCCTCCACCTAAAACAACAACAAAGTAGTAAACACACTTTGTACTACATTTCTGCAGGGGGGCAAGTCCCCTTGCACACCCCCCCCACTGTAAATTAGATATACCAACTCCAAGATCGCAGTGCCTGAGCCAAGTGAGAGTGTGTGGGGCGGGTCTATACTGACCAGCAAAAGGAAAAGGAAGCAGCAGAAGCTAAGATGTATAGACAGCATTGCTGAGACAATGCAAATGATGTTGCAAGACCCAGTGAAGCAGTTGTAAACATTCAGGCCTGATGCAGGAAATGTTTAAAACAGAATCCACAAAATCGACTCCACTCGGACAAACTAGTTTATTGAAATAACGTTTAGCGCTTTTGTCAGACCAATCAGCTGACTTCCTCAGAACAAGTTAAGAAACACAGAGACAGCCTTTTATATCAAAAGTAATCACGTGATTACCTAATATACTAAAAAACTCCTAAACCAACAAGTTTAAATAATTCAGCATTTAAAAATTTAGTTTAAACATGAGCATAAAAATTTCATAAGGACATGAAAAAACAAATCTAAACACAATGTCATAATGAGTTGGTCACAGCTCAAGTACAACAACCTAGGCTTACCTGAGCCTCTTCGAAGAGTGATTCTTTTCATGTTCCTAATATTAAAGAAGGGTTTGGGGATGTCTAAGTGCATTCTATTTCTGTAGAGTCTAGCTGCTTCAAATCATCTGCTGACAAAGGTGTTTATCTTTTTAGGCAGTAGGCCTTCTTCCCCATCACTGGCTTCACTGACAGTAGGGGAACACACAAAGAAAATCCCAGGGCAAGTTATTAGATTCCTTTATAATATGAAGATGAATCAGCAGCTTAGCTACCAAAAGAAGAACATGTGCATTACATTCATCCATGAAAATCAAGTCTACTAATCAATTAGAACACAGAACATATGTTGGAAGCCTAATTCAGGATATTAAAGGTCCTAGCAACATAGACCTGCAGTACTTGGAATACAAACTGGGTTACTGGCTACATTTTTACCATAAAGGAGGTAAAAGCATCTCTTCAAGAACTACATCAGACTTGATCAATACACAGGGAAGGGCACATTGAGGACATGGTCCACAGATGCCACTTCTAGAAGAGAAACAGAGAGAGACAGACAGGCAGTTTGCAGGTTTCACTACCAAGTACCAGGCTAATAAGTCTCCCTTTCACTCATTCATTTCTATTTTGGAATTAAAAACATATTATCACAATTTAAAGTAAATGATCAAGAAAGGAAGAATGAACTGAATCCATAATGTCTACAATTTCTGAAAGGTGGACCAGCCACAGCAAAAAAAAAAAAAATAATAATAACAATAACAACATTATATAAGGAGAGTTTTTAGGTAGCAACTAGGCTAATATTACCAACTTCAGTCCAACCATCAACAGGGAAGACCCCACAACCTCAAGAAACATAATCCATCTGCCTACTCTGCTGGGGCAGCATCTTCATTTTTTGATGGTGCAAAAGTCGACTTGGCACATCCCAAGTAAGATGAGCCATGACAAAACTACCACTAAATGACAGAATGGGAGGAAAAGCATGGGATGTTCTTTTACATTTGCTGAATAGAAGCACGTATTGCACCTGGAATCTATTTTTCTTTCCAGCTTCTCAGATGGAATATCTCATTAATCTGCTATCAGTGGGTCTCAAGTTATCTCAAAACCCTGGGAAAAGGACATAATCACAAATGTAGAGATAACTTGCTTTAGTGTATCTTTTGTTTTATTATATTACAATTAGTGTGCAACTGTTTTTAAAATAAAAAAATATATATTTACGACACTAGAAACAAAAGTACAATAATTCTACCAGACAAGTAATTACTCCACAGCTTTTCATTAAAATGCAGGGCAAATGAAACCTAGAAATAAGATGTCATGTTATTCATTATCTCAACTTCCCAGCTCTTTCACTATTAACAGTCTAACAGGACAAATGTGGCAAATTTGCATCATTCCATTGTGTATGCTAAACACCTGAAACTGGTCATAAACAGAAAATAACTTCACTGTTTACCCTGCAGTCTCTAGTTACTGGATTACAGACTGCCAAGGAGAGCAGTAGCTCTTATCTACAGGAATGATTTTCTCTCTCTCTGGGATTTTTTTCACTTTACTAGAAGGAAACCAAATATATTTGAGGTCAGCTGTAACAGCATACAGTGCACACACAATAGCTCAATCATTTTTATATATTTATATGGCAGAATGGGGGTGATCTTGCTGTAGTAGCAATTCAACATACATTACTGTGGCCATTATTTCCTCCCATTTTAGCAATCACACATCACAGAGGACCACCAGAAATGGCCTTCTGTTAGAGGGCAGTCTGAATGTGAAATGAAAGAGCAGTTAGAAGACCAAAACAAGGTGACCATTGCTATGGTTTGGTAGAAGGTAGGAACAGTGCATGTATGTCTTAGAGCAGCACATTGAAATATGTTACTTTTACAATTTTTTCCTCAAAGGAGAACTCTACCCAAATGTATTTTTTTCTTTCCATGCATGATCTTTCTTCCCTGTAATTGAATACTAAGGAAAAAGTCTCAGTACTATAATTATTCCTTTTGTTTTTTTTTTTTTTTGTCTAAACTTAGTTCTGTTCACCTTTCTTTGCTATGTTTGTTTCATCATCTGTTACATCATGAAGGTTAGGAGGTGCAGAGTAATTAAGTTAGATCCCTTATTAAGAAAACAATGGTATTTCAACATTGGCATTTAAATGTGTCTTATTAGTCACAGACTGCCAGCATCACTCTTCAGATAAGTACTGTAACCTGGAGCTACAATTAGGAGCCTGAAGAAAAGCAAGGCTTTCAAGCTTAGTTTTCAGAAGCAAATGAACCAGAAAATGCCACTCACACATTAGCTTATTATTTTATTATTATTATTATTACTATTGTTACTATTATTATTACAAATTAATTTTCTTTCCCTTTAATCAAACTGAGTGCCACAAATCAGTAATATATTTTCAGGTTATTCTCTTGATTTTCAGTCAGAATTTGATTTTGCATTTTTCTACACTGTATTTTATGCAAAAGTGCACATGTTCTTCCTGTGTTTTGTTACAGCTTTTTTGCATTGTAGTTGCTGTCTTTTAGAAACGCAGTGAAGGCACAGCCCATGTTTTGTCTATGTTTTGGTTAAAAAGTAATTAATTTATTAGTAGTAGTAGTATTTCATGCCTCCTTAATGCAGACATTTTATAGTCAGTTCACAACAGGGTTACCACCTGTCCCAGTTTCCAAGGGACAGTCCCTCTTTGGGCAGTTGTGTCCTGCAAAAAAATTTAAAAAATGTCAAATGTCCTGAGATTTTAAGACAAAAATATTTACTATATTTTATGTAATAGTTGCGTAAAACAATTATTCTGTATCTGAAACACCTAAATGTTATAAGAAATAGAAAAAGCAACTAAAATGCTACAAAAATAAGCTTTTATTTAGGCAAAAAAGAGAAGTTCTGTCATTTGTACTGGCCATGGGTATGTTTTGCCCTGCAAAATCTGACATTTGTACCAAAAATGTCCCACTTTGTGCATTTGAAAAGGTGGCAACCCTGGTTCACAACAAATATGCATCTTTTTATTTATGAAATAATACATGCATATTTTTCACATATGAATGAAAGCAAGGGATATTGTCTAGCATTTGAAGTAATATTATGGAAAATAAAGGGAAGTCATTATCCAGAATTGTGACTTGGGAATCAAAAATTGAATGTGTAGCTTTTACATTATCTTTGCACCTAAATGCAACATCTAACTGCAGTATATAAATAAATATTAAGATGTGTTGTCCAAAACATTATACCAGAAAATGTCAAACTATTACATAGATATTCCATTTTAATGACAGATAGACACAAACAACTGAGCACTTTCACTCAGTTGTTTTGTGTCTATCCATCATTAAAGTGGAGTATCTCTTCAACATCGTTTGGCTTTTTTTTTTTTTTTTATTGTATTATTAGTTTTTTGTCCCTTTGGGACCAGTTTTTGTTTTCAGTTGGTTTATTACACAGGTATAACTCTGTGTTAAGAGACTCCACAATTACGCCTTCATGGTCATTACTGGTTTATACTCACCTTCCATTTAGTGTTAGTATATAAATTCCATCCAAGGTGATGGAATGCAACTCATATCCAGAATTTGTTTTTATTGTATTTTCATTATATCAGAAGTACAAAAAAAAAAAACAATAATAAATATATCACCATGACAATATAACATTTTTTTTCTGCATGCAGGGCCTAAATAGCATGTACTGTTTAAGGCAGCGTGTTGCCATGAATAGTGAGATCGAGAGGCAGTAAAATCCATTGCATAAAATTGCATTGAGTGTATTTTGTACTCAAGTATTATATTAGAATTCCTCACTTTTATTGTAAGCTGTTTCTTGTGAACTGACATATAACTTCTTATATACAGCTAACGCATCCATTAATCTAGAAAGAATTTAATGTGAAAAACTGACATTACACCCAATTTTTATTTGGTGGTTATTTGAACTCTCGTCAAAATTCTATGTAAAAATAAAGTCCAAAATAAATTTCTATGAGGGTGTGGCTTCAAAAGAAGTAAAAAATAATTTTTATTTTGTCAGAGAAGGAAACATTTCTGGTACTACATGTAGGCTGAGGCCTGTGTAAGATTCAGTGGAGTGAAAAAGGTGGTGTGTTGACATGTAAATCAAGACTGAGATAAAGTACAATCCTTGGGGGAAGAATTACATTCTTCAGTGTGCTGTATACCTGATTATCTCATTGTAATTCCTGGCTTACGGGAATTGATCTATGACTTCTTATACGCAACAATGAAATCCTTCGTTTCAGAGGGCTTTTGTTATCACTGCCTAGCATTATACATGGTTTCCAAAGAGGGGTTATTTGGTTTCTGAATCTTAAAAATAATTGTACTAAATCTTCATTGTGCTAGAAATACAAAATCATTTTGACTTTACTGGGTAAGGCAGCATTTTTACAGCATATAGATTAAGGCCTGGACTCCATTTACTATCAAAGGTAGCCTGCTGTTATGTAAATAAGGATTGTCATGTAATGAAACTTCTAGGGGTAGAATGGCATTCTTGAGGTTGTTTTGTACCGAAGTATGTTATTACTGATGAGTCCTTCTCTATTCTTGCACCCAAATTCAGGCAATTCCTTCCCCCTCCCTGAAAGAAATCTCTACTTTCCTCACTTTCAGAGCACAACTCAAAAGATTCATCTATCAAAAATTAGACTGCAAGTGCTTTTCCACTGGAAGCATCACCTAATTCTCCCCTCACCTACATCACTTCTACTACGACCCTTTGTTCTTACCTGCTGCTTCCCTCCTACATTTACTACTAAAACTAATCCACATTTGTTTTTTCTCCTCTGTTCATAACATTTGCTCCATTTTTAATTGTCTGCAGGACTCTCTACATTCTGTGATTTCCCCATGTTTGTGAATGAGTTATATTGCATTTTTCATGGATTTCTTCACCCTGGCTGTGCCTGCAAATGGTCTGTTGTGATCTGTGTACTATCCTGTTAAATAAACTAAATAAATAAATAAAATACTTTATTTCCATTGGGAATGGCATGCTGAACTTATTTTCAAAATGTAGAGTGCTACAATGACCTAAATACTTCTTTACTGACTTGGTATTAAAACTTAATTAAAAATTCTGTATGTCTCCCCAGAAAAAAAATAGATTTTCCTTAGCAATTTCCTACAGCTAACACGCCATAAATTAAAGCATTCAAAGCAGTGGGATTGAATTCAGCATAACGCATCACTGAAACCCTAAGGCAAGAATAGCAGTCTAATGTGACTTTTGTACCTGAACACTGTTGTTAGTGATTTAGAATCTCATAATACATTCTCAAAGAAGTACTCATATATGGTATTTTATACAAAATTAATTTCTTAAGGACAGACAACAGTTTAAGTACTAGCATTTCTATACAACAGTGGATGCTAATAATTGTGTACAGTGGTTCAGCACCTCTGACATGTTTAAGACTAAGTTACAGATGCAGCAACTTTCCAGCCTTATTACTGAGGAAGGTCCTCACCTCACAGTAAGCCGCTGTCCAGTTCGATTCTCAGCTAAAGCGTCTTCTGCGTGGAGACATGTGTGAATGGGCGTACCTTCGTTGAAGGTTGTGCGTCAGGCCTGGCAAGCCGTTACATAAAAATCAACTGCCAATCATTAGCGGACCGGAGTTCCGCTGTGGCGACCCCTAACCGGGAAAAGCCGAAAGACACAAACAAAAATTACTGAGGAAGGTGAATTGTTGGCAATATTTAATAAGGCATACAAAGTGAATATTATCAATACACCCTGAAAACTCTCCTTGTTGTAGATTCTTAATATGTCTATGCCCACAAGTTAAGACTGGGCTATAGCTAATACCTAGACATACTTCTAAATGTCAGTAGTGCATTATTTGCACATAAGTGGATTTTTGTCAAACTGCTAACACCAGTAATGTTCAGCATTTAATAGAAACTTTTTTCTATTTGTAACAGTAACTGAAATGTTAGTAGTATTAAATGCAGTTGTACATTATACTATATAGGTAGCACAAGCATGGTATTTATAATCTATATTCCGAAGGATCTTAGGTATACTACTCAATTGTCCAGAATTTCACAGAATGTCCCAGATTATTGCTTCATATTTTTGGTATGTTCCTTATCAAATTTGTGGGTTTTCTGGAAACACAATGAGAACTAAGGTCACTAAATAATGGTAGACATTTGGGTTTCAGACTTCATAACCTTCAGAAAATGCATGCTAATACAAAACTTGCCATTCTAATGTTTTAAATGTATAACTGCACTATTTAAAATTTGTTTTTATCCCCCTATTAGTTTTGGCTTTATCCAGACTTTCCTCATTTTCCCTCGTTCAACCATATTAATTATAAGACTGCTGTATCGCAGAGTAGGAGAGATACTTGGCAATACTATAACCTTATAAGTAGTATACATTCCCTTCCATGTTTGTGCATTCGGTATCAGTATTCTGAGGATCATAATTGCAGTCCTTGGAATTTAGACAGGCATCTAGTGCCAGACTCTGTCCCATTGTAGTAGTTCAGACAGAGTCATGGACCAGATCCTGCTGTTTAACAGATGAAAGAACAGTGACTGTTTTAGCAAACAGCCAGCTGAAGTAGACTGAATGTCTCTGGTACAACTATGCGAATAAGAGAAATAGGAGGGAATATACAAAAACTAGAGTCCTTAATAAAATCTCACAAGAACATTACTCAAAACACGGATGGGCATTCTTCATATCAATGTAAAGCAGGCATCTGCAAGTGAGACTTAATGCCCTGAGTTATTAAAGAATTCCGTTATTTGCCCAAACTGAATCTGAGGTTTCTGTCATCAGATTGTGGACATCGAAAGGGGCAACACAGGGCATACCTTCATTCATCCAGGAAGCCAACATGCACAACATGACTAAATGGGAAAACAAGAGATGCTATAAGTAAAGTGGGCCCCCTGACTGACAGGACAAACAATGAAAATAATGTTGCAAATTCCTCATGTGTGGCCTGTCATGAAAACTATCGTGAGAGAAGCAGACATGTGACCCCAGGATACAGAGGGAGGCTATATCCACCGCCTATCCTTATCATACTACTTGGTGAAACAATGGTAGTGTCTCAAGCACCCTATCTCATATGAAAGAAAAACTTAACCTGAAGGACTTTAGAAACACATCTTATAAAGAGGGACACAAAATAAATTTTTTTCTGTCAGTTGCTGGGCTCAGAGAATCCAAGAAGGGAACAGCAGGCACAGTAGCTGCTGCTTTCATTGGGCATCTAGCAGGCAATTGTCCAGGTAAGGATAAATATTAATGCCCACCAGCCTAAGGGCTATAGCAGCAGATAGATATCAGTCATGTGGTAAAACGTCTAAGTGTAGTTCAAGTACTGAGGGGAAGAACCACAAACTGGCACTGATGTATCCCATCTAGGAACCTGAAAAAATAACCATAGGGATCAAAATTCATAATATGTCAAAAGGCACACTGCAGATCCAGTATGAATATCTTCAGCTTCCTGGAAAGAAGGATAACTTAAGACTTGAAGTATCACCATACTGAACTTTCAAACTTTTAAGAGGGTTGTGGTCACTGAAGATATGTGTTGTTTTCCTCAGATCCCTGTTGGAAGCAGAGAAAAGAATCTGGAATCAATTGATTTGAATGGGAAAGGTGATAGATACCTCATCTATTAAGTTGTTTTTTTTTTTTGCATGACCTGCAAAGGCAAAGGACAGGGCTATAATTAGAAATCAGATTTGAGGCTTGACTGAAAAAAGTCTATCTTTTAGATTTATAGGTCAGAAATGTGGTGATCAAAAGAGAGTCCATTATCAACATATATGCCAAGTCCCCTATGACTGTGTCCAGTTTAAGTGGAAATGTTATTTCTTTGGTAAGCAGTAGTAATACTAGATTTATCAAAGGGAACTGTGCTGGATTTCTCGGCGTTAAGGATAAGCTCATTATTAATAATCCAATGATGTGATTATTCCAGCCCTTGCTAGAGAATGTGAATACCAGAATGGGATTGGAAAATCATCCTCAGTTTGCAATCATCAGCAAACCTGGTTAGCCATATTCCCTTGGTATAGACTTTTATTTCACAAAAGTATATACCAAAGAAGTGGGAGCCCAGGAGAGAGTACTGTGGGACACCTTTGAGCAAATATCCCGACCTTAAATGGACAGGTTCTGTCAGACAGCTAATCACCAATCCAGCAAAGTGTGTATGAGTTATTATTGAATTTGGAAAGTATTTCAATAATCCTGGCTTGGGGAGTGTTGGCAAGGTCCAAATAAGCAGTGAGGACTGTATGTCCCTTATCCATGGCCTCAGTAACCCCTTTAAAGAAATCAACAAGGCTGAACAGACAAGATCTACCTTTTACAAAACTGAAAAGGTGAATTTCCAAGGATATAAAGTCACATGTCTCATTGTTTATTAGTTAGTTATGACATATTCCATGGCCTTGCAAATAATGCTAGTGAGACTAATAGGCCTATAATTCCCTGGGTTGAAATAGGGATCCCCTTTAAGCAAAAGCATAACTTACATTCTCCATACCTCTGTGATATAATAAGTGGAGAGACCCAGGCTAAAAAGTTGATGGAGGGGGCTTTGCTTGTAGTGATATTACACTTCTCCACAGACCTACAGAGATATTGTTTGGACTCATGTAAGCATTATTTTTAATTTTGGAAAGTGACAAAAGGGCTTTGTCCTCACTGATCTTAGGGATGTGAGGAATGGATGGGAGAAGAAGATGGTATGGTGGAGTTAAGTTGGAAGAACATTTATCTGCAAGAATATTAGCAATGTCCTTAGGAGGTGAAAAAGAAAGAGAGAATAGATGTAAGATCAGTACAGAATTGTTCATTATTTTAAGTGTTCTATTATAATTGAAAAAGACTCTATGGTTGTCTTTTGAATTGATTGCAACCCTAAGTTCATAGCTGGCCTTACATTTCCTAGAGGTATGTTTGAGAGACTTAACCATTTTAAATCTCTTTTATCATGATAAAGTAGGCATCTTGTACTTACAGTCAAGAGATTTTTTTGTTATAGAGTGTTTATTGCTGTAGTTTCACCATATGGATTTATTTTAAAACATGTCTTTATGCTTATAGTGGATTTGTACAGATGTTTCAATGCACCTAACAGGAAGTAAAATTCAGAGTGGCAACAGCCTAATTTACAAGGTTTTCTGGGGAGATATACCATCTGTTAATAATTGTTTTTGGAGCGATCCCTGAATGTAAAGATGCCATTAGGACTTCAAAGCAGGTTTTCATAAAGGAAATAGATTTGTCTAGACAGCAGATAACAAGCAGTGTGGTGCAATTGGGAGCATACCTCTCAACTGTCTGAAATTTCACAGAATGTCCAGATATTGGCCTCATATTTTGGACTGTTTTCCATAAAATATGTGGCTTTCCAGCAAATGATTGAGGATTTAAATCACTAGATAATGGTAGACATTTGAGGTTTCATATTTCATACCATTCAGAAAATGCATGTTAATGCAAAACCTGTAATTCCAGCAACTTTCCAAGTTTATAAGAGCAGTATTTAAAATTTGTCCCTGTTTTGGGGCCTATGTTCCCCCATTATTTTTGGCTTTGTCCAGATATCTTGTGCTAAGACACTGTTTGTGAGGACAAGACCAAGAATATTAACACCCCTGGTGGATAGGGGGGCAATTTGGTCAACTTTCGGTTATACCTCATTCTGTACTTCTACTAGATATAAACCTAAAAAATGACCGTATAGTTCTTGAACTTGACAGTTGTATGCAGCCATCTACCTTTTATATAGGGGAAAGTGAACAGAGAAGAGAGAACAGGAGGAGATACTCCCCTGGCCTAAACGAAAGGGGAGGATTCTTTCAGTACAATTATCTCTATCAAGTGGGGGGTCTCAGAGCTAGAAAACCTCCAGGACCAAAGGTCATTCCCTAAGTTCTACAGTCATGTGACTCATTCCACATGGATTTTCTCAAAAAAAAATGCTCTCTAAAGGAAGAGTGCCTTCCAAAGGCACTCTAATTAAAGAAATTAACCCCCCATATGGTAATCCTTAAAGTGGTATGTTCTTGAAGAAATAAAAAAAAAATAACCGTAGTCTCCTTGGTAAAGTATTTTTATTTATTATTTATTTATTTATTTTATATTTGTTCAAAAAACCCAAAAGAAACAAAAACTGTAGACCACAAAGGAAAGAAAGAAATCCACGAGTCACGAACACAAGTTCAGCAGTTTATTGTTAGCGCTTTCATGCAACTTCAATACGTGCACTTCTTCAGACAAATGAATCAAAGACATAGCTTACTTAAATACAAAAAAGAACCATCAATTATCTTGTTAAATAATTAATTATATAATTAACCTACCCAAACTTTTGTTAAAAAGACAAGACGATATGGTAATGTGTTTGTGCCTCCAGGATACGGTATACAGCACACCAACGGTGTGGGGCTTCCGTTTCCTCAACCTAACCTGGGAAACCAGGCTAGGTTGACTCACAGTATTTGCGAGAAAGAGAAACAGGGTTTTCAAGAGACTGTTTGCAGTAAATTGGATTCTAATCGTGTTTTTGGTACAAAGGAAGTTATTAATGGATGTCGCTGTGATTTGGGTCCTTCACCGATCCTCATAGAATCGGGAAATAACTCTCACACGAACAATGCTGTTCGACCGAAAACAGGTACTGTTTTTTTGCCTTTAGGCAGCACAGAGAGAGTTTCGAACAATAATACGGTTGATAACAATGACAGGAATGGGGGTATAATCACTGGCTCCCGTTCAGTTACTATTTCCCAACAAGAAGCTACTCATAGGTTTGACAAAGTGTTTTCTAAGAAATTTTGTTTTATTGCCAATGAAAATTCTAACTCAAATGTACAAAATGTTCCACAAGTAAATAAGGATTATGACACCGCTTCATTGAAAGATTTAATTTTTTCTTTGGAGAAGAGATTATTTAAATTAAAAAGTTTGGAAATTGATATCGCTTACTTAAAGCAATGTATTGATTTAAAGATTGTGCCACAAGGGCTTAGATTATTTAAGTTCCCTTTTGGGATAGACTATACAGAAGATATTACTAATGATTTCTGTGATTATTTTAACGAGATTGGTTTAGGCCTTCTTAACAAAACGGTACATTATTATGATTTACAAAAAGAGAATGTTTTAAAACATGTACAAAGTTTGGACAACATTATTAGTAATGACCTTTTATTTTCTCACTTTAGTAACATGTATTTTAAAATGTTGGATAGGGTGGAAAATAGATGTTTCAACATTTTCCAAAAGAAAAAAAGAAAAATTATTAGGGATCAGAAGAGCTATCAAGACAATGTTGCATACATAAACAGGAATTTCAAATCTTCTTATTCCCTGCCTAATAGAAACAAATTTACTAACAAACAACAACAAAGGCATGACAGTGTGGGACAAACACCCAGATATTCACCCACTCCCAGGGTTCATTATACAGAACCAATGGAAGACTGGGTGGAAGAGGGTAGGGACATTCACAATTTAGATGACATGGATTTTCCCACTCTCAGGCGCTCAGAGAGACTGGCACAGCATTACAACAACAAGGGGGAATACAACAGAACATACTACCCCCACAGAAGGAATCAATATCCACATCAAATGCATGCATATTAAGGTCTAATCATGACAATATTTACACTACACCTGAAGACAACATTGTTTTTAAAAAAGATGGTTATACTATATATAACTACTCAGATTTAGTTATTTCAGAGGATTACTTTAATCTCTTTTCTAAAGGAATCAAGTTTATTCCCACTCATTCAGGTGATCTTGTTGAAAGCATAGAATCCCTCAAACTATATGTGAGAAAATTAAATCTGAAGTTATTGTTTGAATCTTCACAAGACAATGACACAAACTTTGTTGAAAAACATGATAAAATAAAAAAGAGGAGTATTTACAACCCACCCCTACACCCTTTATTAGAAACTTACGAAAAACTGGTTCTGGAAGATTTATATGACGAATTCAAACAGAACAAAAAGTTTGAGCATTACAATCTTACTAAAAATGAATTTACTCTTCTAGGGAACCTCAGAAATGACAACAGTATCCGCATTATGGTTCCTGATAAAGGCGGGGGTATTGCCATTTTTAAAAGTGATGATTACTCCAATGTAATGAAAATTCTCTTGGCTGATGAAAACACATACTGTCAAGCTTCCATCAACCAAATAAATATTTCATATATGAGAATCAATAGTTATTTGGAAGAATATCTATTAGAGGATAGAATTAGCCCTAGTGAACATGATTTTCTTTTCACAAAATTCCCCAAAATTCCTGTATTTTTTGGGATCCCAAAGATACACAAGGACATCAGCAGGCCTCCTTTTAGACCTATTGTGGCAGCAAAGGGATCAAAAATACATTCACTTTCTGTATATATTGATTTTCATATACAACATGTGGTTGAAAAAACGCCGCATCTGTTAAAAGATTCCTGGGAATTTTTGAAAAACATCAAGCAAGATTTATTTGATGAGGATGTTATATTTCTAACCATAGATGTAAGAGATCTTTTTACATGTATTCCTAAAGCTGAAGGAATGAACTTATTTGAAGAAGTACTCTTCCAACATTCTGATTTGGAAAATGATAAAATTCTACTCATTTGTGAATTAATGAATTTAGTTCTCGAAAATAACTTTTTAAGTTTTGAGGGAGAATTTTACCAGCAAATTACTGGTGTCCCTATGGGAGCAAACTGTTCACCGGTATATTCTAATTTAGTGTTATTAGGTTGGGAAACACATTTTGTATTCAATGGGCCATATCGGCCAAATATTAAATTATATCTTCGATATCTGGATGACATCTTCATTTTATGGGGGGGGAGTGAAGAGGACATTGACCATTTCATTGATTTCATCAACAACAGCACCACTTTCCTTTCATTCACTTTTCAACACAACAGTACAAACATCAACTATCTTGACACTTGTATATATAAAGATATATCTAAAAGGCAATTCAAATCCAAAATATTCAAGAAAAAAACATTCTGTAACGCTTACTTACACTTTGATAGTTGTCATCCTACGTCACAAAAAGTTAGTATCATAAAAGGGCAAGCTATTAGAATTGCCAGGATGACCTCACAATTAACGGATTTGGAATTGGAATTTGATATGTTAAGAGAAATGTTTTTAGAGAGAGGTTATCCCTTGGATTTGATCAACACGACTCTTAACAACATATATAAACAATGGGGCCATAAATATATTCCATTATTAGGTTTTGATGACAGGAACACGTTGGACAGGACAAACATTAAAGATTATCAAACCACTTGTGTGTTAACATATAATACAAGAACCCCGGCTATCAAGAGCATTCTCCAAAGGAATTGGAACATCATTAGATCCAATGACGGTGTGCAAAACAAGTTGGGAAATCAACCAAATTTTGTCAACAGAGTAGGGTCCAACATGAAACAACTCTTAGAATACAAGAAACCTAATATACCCCTAAACAAAAGGGGTACCAAAAAATGTGGAATGTGCAATTATTGCTCCTTTATTTGTGTTGAACCTACCATTACGTTAAATAATGTCATGAAAAGTAAAGTTTATTTACAGAATGGCAACTGTAACACTAAAGGAGTGGTATATCTTGCTACATGCCAGACTTGCCAACAATTTTACGTAGGCAAGACTGAAAGATCATTCAAAAGCAGGATATACGAACATCTGAATGACATTAGGAATAAAAAGAACACCAATTCCTTATATAAACATAGTATATCCTGCTCAGAATTTAGGCAATTCACTTTTGGTATCTTGGACACAGTTAAAATAAACAGCAGAGGTGGTGACTGGAAAAACTTGTTAAAAAAGAAGGAGAGTCAATGGCAATATAGATTGGCTTCCATGTTTCCCCCAGGATTAAATGAAACAGTGTCATTGATACCCCTATTAATTGAAAGGGCAAACAATATTCATGTGAAGCAGAGTCCATCCCTAACCCTATTTAAGCATAAACTTGACTAATGGATGGGAAATAGGAAATACACCCCATGTCTGGCCCTCATGTCTCTGATAGACACAGGCAGACAGTAATGGCCAAACTGACATACCCCCACAGAACCTCTAGAAACTTCCTAACATACTCCTCCTAATAAATTCCCCATGATACATAGGGACACAACTGGACTGGGTTGCACGGCTAAGCTTATAAAGGCCATAGTGGACATTTGCCTAGTATATACCTATGAACCTATGAAATGTTCCCCAACACAAGCATAACTCATGTCCCAAGGAACCATCAAAAATTTCATGTTCTCTGAGATCCAAACTCTCAGGTAAGTTGTAGTTATACCACTTTTCAAAGTAGCCCCTCCATGATGATGATAGCAAATATACTACTTCTTTATCAGAGTTTTTATATGAAGAAATCAACACTGAAAATGCATATTTTTGAAAAACATTGGAGCAGACATTTGAAAGCATAATTCAGTAATCCCAGTGCATTTATTAATTTTCCAGGACCCTCTTTATCTAATTCAGCATTAAAACAGAGTCAGGGCCTGTCTCAGTACTCACAGGTGCAAGGCAAGGAGACTATTTCTGAACAGAATTTCAGTATATCACAGGATCCACATCCCAGATACACACACACACACACACACACACACACACACACACACACACACACACACACACACACACACACACACACACACACACACACACACACACACACAGTACTCACTTCTCTGGACAGTGTGTAGAATTAACAATTCGCCCTCAGCATGTGTTTGGTTTGAGATGTGGAAAGAAACTGGAGCACCTGACAAAAGCCCATGTGGACACAGGAAAGGTATGCAGACTACACAAAGAAGGCACCTTAAGTGGGAACTGAATTGTTAAAAAATGTGATGTGAGGCAGTAGTGTTAACAACCGCACCTCTGTGTCTCCCTCCCAGTATCAGAAAATCTACCCGAAACTAATATTTTAACAGCATTGAACAACTGCAGACAGTATGCCAGGATATGGATTGTGCAGCAGTGCAAATATTCCAAAGACAGACAGATTTTTGAAATAGTATGGTTGGAAACATTTATTTGTTGCCAGGGACATTACATACTCCATTCATAGCTTTGAATTAATTTTTTACTTCTGGAAGATGCATGCATGTGCATATTGCCAAACACATCACCCACTGGCCACACAAGCAGAGCAAAGAATTAGAGTGCAAACAACTGTAGCTTGACAGGATACCTTGCGATGTCACTATAGCAACTGGCAACATTTTCTGAATGAGCATTTTGTGATCAAATGCTCAACCAACAGCCAGTAATACTTAAAACTGTCAGAAGAACATTTTAAAAGCAAAGGCCCTCAAACACAGTGGCCTGGTGTGAAATATTTTTATTGTCTTCTTGTTTCCTTATAATTGCAGACAGTACAGTCCTGACCACTGGTATAGTTTATATAATACTTTCTCAGACATACAACAAAGGAAAACAGTAACACAAGCTTAAAGCTGAGAACTGTGTTGACAGGATATAGCTTTTCTTTCTCTATTTTCAACACAGATAACTTACATTTTGATACTCTGTCAGGCATGCTGAGTTACGTCAGAAAAGTCAAGAATAATGAAACAATAAGTGGTGGACATTTTACTTATCAGCTGCTGAGAAATGTGTCAGTTTACCTTAAATGTTTCTTCTTCAGCCTTAACAAAAGAGACTGGCAGGGTGTTCCTTGTAGAGCTTGGCTGGAAACTCTAAATCGATACTCCCACTTGATATTTATTTGTAAGACATATTCCTTGGGGCATTTCTACTACAGGTGTTTACATGCCATAAACTCCCCCGCTTGCTGACATTGGCTCAAAATGGCAAGTACCTGATCTGTTAGCAGCTTGTGTCTACTATACCATATAAACACACCACACAGAACCCTAACTCTAACCCTAAAAGTCATCCATTCCCTATCCCTAATCCCAAACCTCACTTCATAAACCCAAATCTCCCAGTCACCTCCTAATCATGATCTTAAACCTTGCTCCCTAAACCTAAACCTCCCAGTTGCTCCATAACCCCAATACCAAACCATATTCCCTAACACTGACCCTATCTCTTTCAGTCAACACCCACAAAGCGAACTATAAAATTCCCATTTGCTTCTACTCAGTCCCCATGGCTGTTGCACTTACTTTGCTTGAACTGTAATACCTGTTTGAGTGGCAGTCCTAATGAGCTGCCTAGAAAACAAGTACATGGCTGCAAGATTGTGTTGTATGAGCAGCTGAAGTAGATCCCACTAGGGGTACATGACTTGGGAAACCAATTAGTGGCTGACAAGGGAGAAATCTTATACTCATGTATTATAGGCTTGGAGTCAATTATTCATTCTTACTTGAACAGATTTCTTTCTTATATGGACATTGGAGGTCAAATTGACATGGGTTTCATTCTCTGGTTTGCTTTCATTCTTATGAAGGGGATCAGATCTGCCCTATTTTGGTCTTTAGAAACCTTATCTTCCTCTCTCATGAGAAGCTAAATTAGTGACAACATTGGCCTCTGCAATGAGTATCTGTTGTGATTTCATCTCCTGCTATCGTCAGCTCAGCAATTTTTACTCTCATCAAATGCTTGACAGCTGTCGTTGAAATATTCACCTGAGGCCTATGCACACCATGGCATAGCCCCAACATGATTTATTTTGTTTCTGCCATATACAAAGGTTGGCTCTCAGTCTTTATACCCATCATGGAAAAATTACTTTGTCTTAGAGTAACCTTCCAATAAAAATCTGCATCTGCATTTTGTCTACAGCCTGCATGAGCATCATGATGTCAAGCACTACTATAAGTGCCAGTGTGTTTCAGCCCAGCCCCCTGGAGATGGAGATCAGAAAAGTTTGAGGTCTCCTGACTTTGCAGAAGAGCATGGAGGTTCAGGCCATTTAGTTTAGGAATTGATAGGAGAGTCCATTACATAATATCCAGGCTGCTGCAAGAACAGTGAGTGTCAATGACAGATCAAGAGGTTAAATATTAGTCACACCTTTGTTAAAATGTCCACCCCAGAGTTAGACCTGGGAGCCTTGTATGTTGCAGGCCCTTTTCTAGCAATGGTTTGAACTTGCATCTGTTGATGAGAAGCCAGTGAAAGATGCACTCCTTTCAACCATGTTAGGGAGCATTGTCCATAGTGTTTGTAGTACTTCTCCTTTGGTTGAGTGGCTACTGCATACCTACAGCAGCCCCTAAGATCCATAGCATAGGCTTAGTGGCTAAACTTGAGACTGATGACTCCCCTCTAAGAGTCTTTTAAGTCCATCAGGATTTGAAGGTACAGGTTCAAGACAGTTCACTAGGATCTCCTGTTCAAGCAGGACCAAAGGAGAGTTCCAGGTACTGTAACTGTGGCTTCTGGCCTTACCTTCTCCATCATCCCTTTCCTGCCTGTCTCAAGCTCTTTTGAGAACTTCTGTGGATTCCTTCTCTACCACCCCTTTTAGTAGTCCATTCCATGGACTTCTGATCCTCTCTGAGAAAAAAGTACTTTCAGAAATCCAGGGGGCTGCTACTACATGCAATATGCCTCCTGTGCCCTCTCATCTTTCCTGCTTAGGATGACCCTTTTACTTCTCTGACATGAATTTGTGCAATAATATGATAGCCCCCTACATCGTCTGGTCTTTTCCTGAGAAGAGCTCTAGCTCCATTATCCTCTGAACACATCTCTTCTCCTCCATCCAATGGATCTTTCTAGTAACACCACTCTAGATTCCTTCTTGCAAGCTGATGTCTATTTCATTATAAATCATCCAGAACTACATACAGTATTCTAAATATGGTCTGACCATGGCCATGTAGAGAGGAAACATTGCCTCCCAAAGAGGATACACCCCCCATTACTCTGTTGTGCTGATGCTGCTTCTGCAGCCTTTTACTCTGTTTTCAGCAGTCCAAACCAAGTGCAATCAACATCCTTAAGTCCTTTTCCTCTCTCTTACATTAATACAATAAAATAAAGAAAATGTAGTCGATACAACCAATACCAAAACTGAAAAAAACACACCCCACAATAAAATGTTAGCTGTATCTCAAAAATGCGTCTTATCTAAATGGCACATCTCATGCAGTAAACCAGCAGCCATCTTTTTGATTGATGATTTCCATCCCAGTGGCCAGCCCCACGACAAACACACTGAAACCCCAAGCACTGAAACATGGCTACAAAAACAGACTCTGCTGCATGACTTGAATGTAAGACACCCTACAATGACCACACCAAAACATAATTCCCTTAACCTACTGGATTCCATCACAAACAGAAAAAGTAAATAAATAAATAAAAATTTCACAAAAAAAAAAAAACAAAAAAGCTAAATCAGAAATAAATAAAATACTGCCCCCTAATTGTTCTCCATTCTTCCATGGTGGTTCTAAAGCTCAAACTGAAAAAAACCCACAAATCTGACTTGTTTTTTCCCCCCTCTCTTAAACTACTCCAATCAATTAAAAATGGCAGACAACAATTAGAAATACTACAGGAATGATGATTGAAGAAGTTGGATGTCTCCCTTGTTAGATTTATGTAATCAGGGTTATTCTTAATAACTGAAATAAGTTAATGTAATGAAGGTGATGGCAAATATAAAATGTGATGGTCCTGAGACATGCAGGATGGCAGAAAATGAAAACATTAGCCGAAAATGTGATTGTGGACGAGAAGATTTGCAACAATGATGACTGGGATGAAACAGAAACGAACTTTAACTCAGCTGCACCTCCACGTGGCAACTATGTGAAAGTGCACAACACCAGAAGTGGACAACAACACAACCAACAAAGGTATGAAAATCAGGGAAGGCATTTTTTAGGGAACCCGAAACAGCGCCCTTACTACAACAAGATCTGGACCAGACGATAGTAACAGATGACTCTACTCCCAATTCAACGCCTATCACCAACAACAACATGTTAGGTGACTTAAATATCTTAACGAATGAAAAAGGCGACTTTAAAATCTATAATTTTTCTAGCTTTCACGTGCCTCCATCCCTGATAGAACTACTAGCATTCGGGAACACTTTTGTTCCTACAACTAAATGTAACCTTGTTAAGACGTTGATTGACTTGAAATGCTTTGTCAGGAAACTGAACTTGCATGTAATGTTTAACAATGATGTTACTAACATGAATACTAATTTGAAATTAGCTAGTACTTACAACCCCCCACTACACAACATTTTAACACTTTTTGAAAAAACTTGTGAATTGGACCTCAGACAAATGACCACTTTTTCACATACTAAAAACGACCGGTTAGACTATAACATCACAGAAGAACAACTACAAGGCTTGGAAAACTTATGTAAAGCACCGGTCAGGGTAGTAAAACCTGACAAAGGAGGTGGGCTTGTAATCTTTGACAACTTCCTATATATTAGTAAAATGGAAACTGTGCTCGATAGTCCAGCTTATAGTTCATCGTCACTGAATGAGATGAACATGTCAATTTCTAGGACTAGGTGTTTTTTAAGGGACCTATTTATTAGTGGGTGCATTGATATTGACACCTACAATTACATTGACATCACAATGCCTAGGACACCAGTAATTTTTGGTATACCAAAAATTCATAAAAACTAGGTTAATCCACCAATCCGGGCATTGATTGATAGCTGAGTCTCTTTTACATACCCCAGTGCCCAACTTGTAGAAATTATCCTGAGCAAATATATTAAGAAAATATCACACATTTGCAAGGACTCGTGGACATTTTTAAAAAAGATAAGTTAAATTGATTACAGCGACTCACTGAACTTCCTCACTATCGACGTCATAGATCTATACACGTCTATACCTCACTTGGAGGCTATTGAATGGATTTCACTGATGTTAGATCGTTTGGGGGCACCCAAAAATGAAATTGATTTAGTATCCCAACTTTTAGACATCATACTTACATCCAACTTCTTCATCTTTAATGGGAAATATTATCTCCAGAAACAAGGTGTAGCTATGGGGTCCCCATGTGGTGCTACAGTAGCTAACCTATTTATGGCCTACTGGGAGGTTGACAACATTCTTAAGGACATTAACACAATGAACCGCATCAAGTTCTACACAAGATACCTGGATGATATTTTCATCCTTTTTGATGGCGATGAGACACTAGCAAATGAATTTGTTTCTTCTATTAATAACACAACTGACTTTTTAAAATTCACATCTAAATTCTCAGAGCTAAGCATTGACTACCTTGATGTTCACTTGTATAAAGAAGTTAACAAATGTGAATATTCTTCAGAGATATACAGAAAACCAACTTACTGCAACTCCTTTTTACATTACAACAGCTGCCACCCATTCAAGCAAAAGAAGGCTATCATAAAGGGACAGCTAATTCGAGCAGCCAGGATGTGCAGTAATGCGATACTATTCCAAGAAGAATGTAAAATCTTGCAAGTAATGTTCACCAACAGAGGATACCCAAATACTTTATTTGAAGAAATACTGGATGAGGTCAATAATAAAAGAAGGGAAGGTCAATTTCTACCTTTACTTCCACACAAAATTTTTAGTGGACAAGAGGAATACTTAGAGGCTAATCCGAGGGTTGGGGAGAACATACCCTTTCTTAGGGCAACCTCCAACACTGAGATAACAGGGACCTCGTTTGTAAATAGTTTCATCACAAATTACAGTATTGACTCGAGGAATATTCAAATAATACTTTATAAAAATTGGTATTACATAACAAATAATGAGGAACTCATGGACAAGTTAGGCACAAAACCTCTGATAGCATATAGGAGAGGCAATAATTTGAAAACTTTGCTAGAAAGAAGTAAACAGACGGAGCTAATGACTAGAACAAAAGGCTGTTTTCAGTGTGGGGCATGTAACTATTGCCACCTTGTGAAGGCTTCCAATTCCTTTGTAATACGCAACAAAAAGTACCACATTACACATAAGCTTAACTGTGATTCTAGATCCATAGTCTGTTTAGCTAAGTGTAACTGCTGTGAAGCATTTTACATAGGCAAGTCTGACCGGAGACTACGGGACAGGCTGTACCAACATGATTATGCCATAAGGAAACTGAAAAAAGAAAACACTTTAGCTAAACACGTAATGAAACATCAAGGACATAGCTTTCATTTTATTGCAATTGACCAGGTCAAGAAAACAGAAAGAGGGGGTCCAGTACCTCTCTTTTTGGAGAATAAGGAGCTAGAATGGCAAATATTACTAGACTCATTTTCGTACCCAGGTTTGAATGAACATTGCAATATAGCTTGTGTCCTGAAAATGAGGAGCTATAAAAGATAACTCCTTTACCCTTGTCTTACTTCACTCTCCACTTCATTTTATTTTACTTTAATAGTAATTTGTAGTAACATATACTTTCCACCACTGTTAAGATTTATACTTAGCAAGGCTTCCAACTGCAGTTGCAGGTAGTGATTTCACTAGATACTTTTTTACAAACACTTTTCTATAAACATTTTTTATATGCAGAACTGTTATGCATTGTTTTTAGACTGCTTTTATTGTGTATATATTTCTTACACACTTTCATGCTTTTAATGCACATTTGCTTGGTGTATGAATGTAACAAACTGCTGATGCATCAATGTTTTATGGTTTCCAACTGTTTTAAAAGTATGAAACTACATACTTTTGAGAATGCTCCTAAACAGAGCTTTCATTCCCTGAATTTACTTTTGCAAGAAATGCTGCTAACACGCCTTCATTGTGATTGCATTACTAATTAAGGCGTGGGTGTGTTGCATAAAAACTTGACTCTGACACTGCATTTTACTTTTGCCTCTGATGAAGCTGTAGTTTTAACCACAGCGAAAACGCTTGTTTTAACAATAAAGTGCGTTAAGGTTTAAGTTTCTTCTGACTTCAGTGTGGCTTTATACGTGCAAGTGGATTTCAATTTCAGTGTTACAGCTTGTATTGCAAACAGCCTTCACAATAAGGACTTTAACATTTTTTTGGGCTTTATGGTGCTTGTCCGGACTGCTTTTGTGCATTTTACAGATTTGCAACAATGATATAATCAAGAGAAAGTCTTCTCTGAATAATAAAATATTAAGTTGATTGAATGTTAAGGAAGTAATAAAAATCTTGGAAATGTAAAAATATGTTTTTTTATATTTCTGATCTCATGAACAATACATAAAAAGGTTCCAAAAGTTTGAAGTAAGGATCATACCCAGCAGGTCACCATGGCACCAATAGCTGCCTTAAGTAAAGAGCAGAATGATGGAGCTGGGTGTTCTTGCAGAGAATATGGATCACAAATCAATGGAGGATAACACAAATAGAAGTAATTTGAAACTGGCTGAAATGTTGGAAGAAAAGTAGGGAATGGACTTAATGGAGCCTGTAAAAAGTAAAATGGTGCAGTGGGCCGCATTTGCAAAAGCATCCCCCGGAAATGAGAAAGTGTGTGGACTGCAAACATGGACTAATTCTGGAACATTCCTGACAACATATGAAAATAAACAGGAATCATGACACTTATGGCACCTGGAAAAGACATTTTTGTAGCAGGCTGAATAGTCTAATAGAGCATAATTACACTGTTCCACCACAGACTACAATTTGGGGATGATATAAAAGAGTATAATATATGTAAAGTGAAGTTTAGCTTGTATTTACCACAGTCTTAAAGATGTTTTCAAGGAAAGGTATGTTGACTTTTATTAACCCTGAGGAAGCTAAAGTTAAGGTGAGACATTTGCCTGAGCATTCATTTTGTGATGAAACAGAGATGGAATACAAGGGGCTTCCTAATTTGTGTGACTCTGCAACTTCAGTGAGGAAGAAGAAGAATGGGAGTAGCTGAATGAGTTGACTAGAAAAGGGGGAATTTTCAGAGTAATGCTGTAGGATAAAGATGGTAAAACAAGCTACGTTTTCTGAATTAGGAGAGTCACCTGTGAAGAAAGCATTTTCCTAATACTACCTGCAAGGTAATGCTTAAAATGTTTCATTTTAATTGTTGTTCATTGTAAATTATGTACTTTATGTGGAATCTTTCTCCCCAGGCCTCCACTGAAAATGGGATTTGTGCCCAGTCGGACTTTCCCAGTAATTAAAAGACAATAAATAAATTAATAAAATAATATGATGTTTTAAGTAGAGACTATGAAAATAATCATGAAGATTACAATGAAAAAATAAGCCTTTTTTAAAGTATAAATAATTTGTTTGGTTGAGAAATAATGCAGCCCTGGGCCCTGACAGAGTTATTTACTCACTATAGCATAGTAACTTCTTAGTTTTTATATAACTACATTTGATTATTACAAATTTTAGGTTTATTACCAAGTTACCTTTTGCCATTAAACAATGTATATAATCCAGTGCGTATGCATTGGGTCCTTCAAATGGATGAACCCATTTTATTGAAAGCTCATTTCACTGAAAATTCATTTAATAGAAAGGTGTAAATGTGAATAGAAATTGCGCAATTGCGCCACTTCTTATCATAGAAGTTATCAGGGAAGTGAGTCTCAAAGAGTATGTGTGAACTGCGATGGACAGCATCATGTTGTACCCCCAGATATGTAGATGTCTGTGTTTGCTCTCAAGCACTGATTCCCCATGTGTGGTGTTTTTCTCTCAGCTATTGTGCAATCATGTGTTGTTAGTATATAAATAAGAGGGGTGTGGGGAGCAAAGCCTCCTACATGGAGGGTGCAGGGGGGCTTCTCCCCTTGCAAAAATATGTTTTAGGATATATTTCTTGAGGAGAAGGTTTTCTATGAAATGATTTTTCAGAGAAATGAGTGATGTAGACCTGTATGTATCACATGCTAATTTTAAAGATTGATATTCTGTTGTCTGGGCCACATTACCAAAGAATGAGGAAGGATATTTGTATGCGTGGGCACAGGTTTACTTGGATGAAAGTGTGAAGTTGCTCAACAAGATTTTAATGATTAATAATACTATACTATACCTAAGGTTCTTTAACGCTCATAGCTAAATACACAGCCAGGCTAGTTTTCACTGTGTGACACCTTAAACATCTTTGACTGCTTTTTTTTTCTTTTTTTTTAATTTTTTTTTGCAGTTTTTACTGAATGGTGTAACCCATTTTACCCTTTGGTTTGCATAACTAAATATGCATATATTCAAAGTCAATGCTGAAATGTATACATTCATAGGTTCATAGGATGATACTAGGCTATTGGCCCGGATGCCTGTATAAGCCTAGCCAAGAATTTCGCCCATGTTCCCACAAAACCAGCATCTGTTTCACCTGATCAGCAGGGACACAGGTGGGATCCCAGGGGTGTATTTTCTGTTTTCCATACAGTCATCTAGGTTCTTCTTAAAGAGGGCTAGAGAGATACTCTGCTTGATATGGAGAGGGAATCTTTTCCACAGATGGGGTAGTCTTTGGGACACAAATCTATCCCACCAATAAGTTCTATTAATGTCACAGAACACGTTGAGGCTTTGCATGCAGGTTGCATGAGTGGAGTTTAACTTATGGATATGCAGCAACTCCATCAAGACTGGGTCTGAGATGGCCTTGTATGTCAGACACAGGTCACCTCTGAGCAGTCTGTATGAAACTGAGTAGAGAGACAGGGCATTTAGCCTATCTGTATAGGATAGGTGTTTGAGACCCTGGATTTTCCTGGTCAGGAACCTTTGTGGTCTCTCCAGCTGCTGCATGTGCTTGGCAAGGTACATGCCAAAGGAGGCATTGTACTTGATAATGGGTCTGATAAGGGAGGAGTACAGAGATATTATGACCTCCTTGTTCCTAGATGAAATACCCTTACTTATGTGGTGGGTCATATAGAAAGCCTTCCATACAACAGTGGCAGCTTGGTGGTCAAAAGTCAAGTTGCTATCAACCTGGGTGTCCAAGTCCCTCACGACTGATTGAGTGCTTAGCACATTGTTATTACTCTGATAATCAGTGGAGATGCCATTTTCCCCAAAGGGGATAATGATGCATTTCTTGGTATTCAGTTTGAGGCCATGCTTCTGGCACTAGTCATTAGTCTGGGTAAGGCCCTCTTGGAGGATGTTCACATCACTAGGGGAATTTAAGATAGCACTGAGCTTGCAGTCATCTGCAAATTTGGTCAGCCACAGACCACTGGTTTTGGCTTGCACCTCAGAAAAGTATATCTCAAACAGTAAATGCCCCAAGACTCATCTTTGAGGTACACCATTCATTACAAGTCTACTACTAGAGGTGACTTCCCCTATTTTGACTGAGTGGGTTCTATCAGTGAACCAGTTAGCTACCCATCTAGTAACATACAGGTTGATGCCTAGCTAGGAGCGTTTATCTGTTATGCCTGAGTGAGGAATAGTGTCAAAGGCCTTGGCTAGGTCAAGGCAGGCAGTGTGCACCATCTTCCCCTCATCCATGGCCTTGGTGACTATTTCAAAGTAGTCGACCAAGTTTAACAGGCATAATCATCTTTCGACAAAACTAAACTGTGTGGGGTCAAGCGTTTGGAGGTTGCCAATGTCTTTGTTTATAAGGTCCATGATAATTCATTCCATGGCCTTGCTGATCAGGCTAGTTAGGCAGATGGGCCTATAACTGCTTGGGTCGGTGGATGCTCCATCTTTGTGTAGAGAGATGACAGTTGCTGTCCTCCATTTGGCTGGGATGAATCCAGAGCTCAGGCTTTGGTTGAATAGGTTGCCTAATGCTGATGAGAGCTCTTTCCTGAGTTCATGTAGGACACAGCCAGGGATGTTGTCGGGTCCCATGGAGGCTGTATTTTTTGCCTATGAGAGGGCATTAAAGACCTGCACTCTGGTGGTGAGGGGAGGTGGGCAGGTGCTAGGGATGTCCTGATTTACTGATAGGGGGACTGAGGGGTTGTGGTTTTCACTGAATCTGTCTGCCAGCAGGTTGGCTATATGTACAAAGCTAGCATAAAGTAGGAGTCTATCTTCAGAGCTAGTATTCCAAATGATTATTACATTGCTTGCTGTAAATTCATTGCAAACATGTTACATAAGTATGAACAAGCTATTTAATATGACTGTACATTGTTACAGTGGGTGGAAATAGAGCACTGTGTAATAAGATTATAATAATTATTGGTAATAATGACTACATTATGTGCATGGAAACAGATGCATTTTAACATCCATACTTGTGTGTGTGTGTGTGTGTGTGTGTGTGTGTATATATATATATATATATATATATATATATATATATATATATATATATATATATATATAAGATATGGGATTCAAGTCAATTCATTTAATGAATGTATCTCTTTAGAGATGACTAAATTAAGCATCAGTAATATTGCAGAAAGGGCAATGGTGCAGGGAATATGGTGGCTTTGAAAATGGGTAAAGGACAGTAATGTCTGAGTGAGGATATTGGAAGAAATAGGATCATAGGATCCTACAAAGTTACTGGGCTAATGGCCTAAGGGCACTTACAAGCCTAGCCAAGTTCAAGTCTATATCATATTTTCAAAAAAACTATTTATCACACGATTATTAGTTGAACACTAATAAGCGAAAACTCTAAATATTGAAAGTACGTTTAACTAAAAACTTTTACGGGGTTAAAAACCAGCTGGCCAACCCTGTGAACTACACAAAAACGTCACCAAATAAAATGCATTCTACACCCAGCACACCCTCCCAACTAAATATACCATGTCCAATATCGCACTACAGTGGGGAAAAAGGCAAATCCCCAGTGATGGCCGACTGGTTGTTTTCCCCAGCAAAACTTTTTTCTTAAATGGAAGTTCGATGTTTTGTGGTTCACTGATTAGTGTTTGACTACTAAGCATTCGACAAATATTTTTTTTGATTATATGATATAGACCCATGGAGTTCTACCCTTAATTCCACAAACAGCACCTATTGCCCCTGTTCAAGAGGGACACAGGTGGAACAACTGGGGTGAATTTACAGTTACCCATCCAGTCGTCCAGATGAGGTGCTCTGTTTGACATTAAGTTGGAGTATCTTCCAAAGGTGTGGTAACCTCTGGGAGACAAATCTGTTGCTCAAGTAGGTTCTATTAATGTCACATACCAGGTTAAGGTTTTTAGTGCGAGTAACCCGTGTACCATTCGAATTAAAGAGATGCAGCATTTCCAGTAAAAAAGGGTCAGCGATTGCATTGCATGCAAGGCAGAGATCACTTCTGACTAGTCTGTATGAAACAGAATAAAGTGACAGTGATTTCAGATGATCCACATAGGACAGATGCTGAAGACCTAGAATTTTCCTTGTGAGGAACCTTTGTGATCTCTCCAATTGCTGCAGGTGCTTGGAAAGGTATATACCAAAAGGGGAGTTGTACTCAATTATTGGCTTGATGGAGGGAAGAGTACAGGGAGGTTATATCTTTTTTTCCATGAGGCAATGCTCTTACTTATGAGATGAGCAATATAGAATGCCCTTCTTATCACTGTGGAGACATGGTGGTCAAAGGTGAGATTGCTGTCAACCTGTGTGTCCAGGTCTCTCTCTACTGAGTGCATACTTAAGATATTGCTATTGATGTGGTAGTTAGCAGGAACATTGCCCTTACTGAAAGGGATATTAATACATTTTTTTGCATTGAGTTTAAGGCCTTAACTTTGGCATCAGTCATTTGTTTGTTTAAGACCCTCTTGTAGGATGTTGACGTCATTTGGAGATTCTACGACTGCTCCCTACTTTGCAGTCATCAGCAAACTTTGTCAGCCACAGACCTTTACTTTTTGCTAGTACTTAAGAGAACTAGATTCTGAACAGTAGAGGTCCCAGGACTGATCCCTGTGGAACATCACTGGTTACAGATCTGCTGTTGGAGGTGGATTCCCATATTTTGAATATATGGGGTCTTTCATTGAGCCAGTTAGCGACCCATCTAACGATAGAAGGATGGGTTTGATGTCTGAGTGGGGAAATAGTGTCAAATGCCTTGGGTAAGTCTAGGTAGGCTGTATGCACATATTTCTCTTCATCCAGGGCCTTGGTGACTGTCTAAATGTAACAAAAGTACAGAGCATAACAGAGCTGCATTATGGCCAGTTATGCTTATGTGTTATAAATGTCAAGACTTATGAGAGGATGATATGGAAATGAAACAGACTATGCTTCATGAGTTTTAAATATACAATAGTAATAAAGAAATAGATATTCCCGGTGGCTTTATGGGGTTTTCTGATGAACAAACTCACCAGAAGCTTTGAAACTAGCAGTGGCAGGCTGAGTACATAGCAATGTGAGACTGATGAATAAATGGAATGTGATAAAACAGGGTTGCATCCAAAGTTTCCTGAATGAAAAATATTCTGTACAGGTAGTGGGTCATAAAAAGACTGCATGGACTTACAAAGGAGAGGATCAGAGGTATATCTGATGGACTAATAAAATATAATATAATATAATATAATATGGCACAAAATATACAGAACCAACTGATATTGCCAACATCCTGGCAGATAGGTTCAGTGCTAACTTTACCCCTCTCTCAACCCCTAAAGGGCCCATCTCTATACCAGAAGAATGCAACGTTACTGTAATCATGGCTGCACAGGTAAAAAAACACACTCTCCAAAGCCAAGAACACAGCATCCATGGGACCTGACAACATCCCAGGCTGCGTTCTACATGAACTACAGAACAAACTGGCACCCCACCTAAGTACCATGTTTAATCATAGCCTCACCTCAGGCTTTGTGCCCACTGAATGGTGCACAGTAATGGTTATCCCACTCCACAAAGGGGGGAGCCACCATGGACCCCGGGAACTACCACCCCATTAGCCTTACAAGCCTGGCCTGCAAGGCTATGGAAGGTATCATCATGGAACTTATAAACAATGACATTGGTAATCTTCAAACTCTGGACCCTACCCAGTTCGCATTTGTAAAAGGCAGATCATGTCTCCTAAACCTGATAGACTACTTTGAAGCAGTCTCCAAAGCTATAGATGAGGGTAAGGTGGTTTGCACAGCCTATCTAGATCTCACCAAGGCTTTTGACACCATCCCCCACTCTGGAATTATAGATAAACTCACTAAACTAGGTATAAATCCCTATGTCACAAGATGGGTTGCCAACTAGCTCACTGACACAACCCACACTGTGAAAGTAGCAAACTCTAAATCCAACTTCAGACCAGTGACAAGTGGAATACCACAGGGTTCAGTCCTAGGTCCTCTCCTGTTTGGTATCTACTTCTCTGAAGTACAGGCTAACACAGAAGGTCTTTGGCTAACAAAGTTCGCAGATGACTGCAAACTGGGAGTCATAATCAAAACTCCTAATGATGTGGACATCCTACAAAAGGGCCTCACTGAGACAGATGCCTGGTGTCAAAGCCATGGCCTCAAGCTCAATGTCAAAAAGTGCATTGTCATCCCTTTTGGTAAAAATTCTGTACCCATGAACTACCACATAGGCGGTAGTCCACTTAACACCGGAAATGTAATAAGAGACCTTGGGACACAGGTGGACAGTAGCCTCTCCTTTGATAATCAAATTGCCACAGTAGTCAGGAAATCCTTCTACATGGCACACCTCATCACAAAAGGTTTCTCATCCAGGAAAAAAGAGGTCATTGTTCCCCTCTACTCATCACTCATTAGACACATTATAGAGTACAATGCCCCTTTTGGTATGTACCTCACAAGACATCTACAACAACTGTAAAGGCCACAGAAATACCTCACAAAGAGGATTACCAGTCTCAAACAGATGCCCTATGCAGACCGTCTCAAAAAACTCCAGCTTTACTCTGTCACATATCGCCTACTCAGAGGCAATCTCTGCCTAACATACAAAGCTATGTCAAACCCAGAGCTGTTGGACATGCTCCACTTAAAGAAATCCCAATCCCTCTGAGCTACATGCTCTAGGGACCTAAATCTTGTCACCACAATAAACAAAACATGCTGGAGGGATAGATTCCTGTCCCAGAGACTTCCCATACTCTGGAACAAACTACCTATCTATATCAAACAAAGCTCCTCATTAGCACTCTTCAAGAAAAATCTTGATGATTGGATGGGAGATAGGAAATTCACCCTGGGGATCACTTCTGTGGCTCTGCTTGACAGGGGCACAGGAAAATAATTTTCTTGGATGGCAAAAGCCAGGGTACCATTTGGCTAGGCTTATATAGGCCCTAGGGCCAATAGCCTAGTGCCTGCCTATGAAGCTATGAACCTTTAAGGAACAGCAGGGAAAACTGTGAAAGTGTTCGTTTGATCAAAGGAAGTACAAGGCAACTGAGGCACTAGGCCATTTCTGCCCTGCCAGTATCCAACCTTAGGCCCTGCCTCTCTGCTAAATGATGGACAAACCAGGCATACCAGGACTGAATTTATGAATACTCATCCAGTTGACCAGTTAATTTTTAAAGGCAGACAGAGTGTCATACTGCCTAATTTACAGCGGGAGTTTATTCCAAAGAAGGGATAAGTGCTGTCTGACAAGTCTACCACACTTAACTTGTCTCATTTATTTGTTGGAGTAGATTTCTGGCCCAAGTGATAGCTGGACTGTTGATTTATTGATGTATAAGAGTTCTTGGACTACTGGATTCAGTCTATCATGGTTCTTCAAGTCTTTTAAGCCCTTGGTCTTTTCAGTTATGCTGATAGCTCGTAGGTGAGGTCTTTCTGATTGCTTAATATGCCTAGTATGGTACTTCTCAAAGGGAGCATTGTAATCAATGACAGGTCTAGTCAGAGCAGAGTATTAGTATGGTACTTCTCAAAGGGAGCGTTGTACTCAATGACAGGTCTAGTTAGAGCAGAGTATTAGTATGGTACTTCTCAAAGGGAGCGTTGTACTCAATGACAGGTCTAATCAGAGCAGAGTATTAGTATGCTACTTCCCAAAGGGAGTGTTGTACTCAATGATAGGTTTAGTCAGAGCAGAGAACAAGGAGGTGAGGACTTCTTTTGGTCTGGAAGAAACACCTTCTGCTTTGTATGCTAAAAGAAATTCCTAACCACTGTTACAACATGATGGTCAAACGTAAGGAAGCTGTCGATTTCAATACCCTGGTCTCCCAGGACATTTTCATTATGAAGTGGTGCGTCATCTATACTATAAGCATGAGCTAAGTGCTTCTTATCAAATGCTATAATGCTGCACTTTTTGGTATGAGCTTGAACCCATTTTTAGTACACCAGCTATTGACTCCTGTTGGAGCACATGTATGTCAGAGGAAGACATGACAATGACTCCTAGCTTACCTTTATTCTCAAACATTGTCAACCAGAGATCCTCATTTGTTCAGTGGAGATCAGATAAATAGATACTGAAAAGTGGGGGTCCCAAAACAGATTCCCTGCAGAACTCCACCGGTCACCTTCATGGTCTCAGAGCATGCTCTCTCTACTCTCACTGTGTGAGTCCTTTCTGTAAGCCATTTGGCTATCCACCTAACTACACACAGGTCAGTTTGGAGTTTTTATATTTGCATTTGATATGGTCTCAAATGCCTTGCTAAGGTCAAGGTAAGCTGTGTAGATGACTTGTCCACAGTAAACCTCAAGAAGAAGTTTACAAAATTCATTCAACAGGATCTACCCTTGACAAATCCAAACTGCTGGAGGCTGACTCTGATAAGATTTTTGATATCATAGTTAATTAGATCAGTTATGATACATTCTATCCATTTGGCTATAGCACTGGCTGGTTTGATGGGTCGGTAATTCTCGGAATCTGAGGTGGGGCCACCTTTGTGGAGTGGCATCACAACAGCTGAGCACCACTCCCATGGGACAAATCTAGTTGACAGGCTCAGGTTGAAGTATTTGAGGATTGGTTCCACCAATGCTCGCTTGCTTAGTGAACAACTGTGTATGTTATCAGGCCCCACAGGTAAGGTATTCTTCATTTTGGAGATTACCTTCAATACATGCTGTTTTGTGATGATTGTTTACTTGATTCCATCAGGAATAAATAGGTTTTGAGATATCTCAGATGTGAAGCTGGCATTAAATTTATTTGCCCGTATGTTACCAATATCCACTAGGATGGAGTAGTATGTACTATTATGAATACGCTCAGTTTTCTGACACAACTAAAAGAAGGATTTATTTTTTCCATTGACATCTGCGTTAGTCTGAGTTCATGGAAGGATTTTGTTTTTCTTATGTCCTTTTTAGTCTTTTATCTAGTTGTTTGCTGTTTTTCGTAATTTGGGGTTTATTTATGAAGCATATAGTTTTAGGAGTTTTTTCCTTTTATTACAAACTTTATTAATGCGTGAGGCTCACCGCACTAGTTTGCTTGTAAACCTCCCCATTTGTTTGGATTTAATTGGGACTGCCTATTTAATACATTTATCTGCATGTGAGTAGAACTTTCTGCATAACTCTTTGTATTATAAACATTATGAGTACTACTGTTATATTTGAAATTGTAGGAGAGCTGAAGTTTATTTTTTTTCTCAAAAATGTTTTTTTTTTTATTTTTCAAATACATTTGAATGAATTCCATAGTATTTATACATAACATCTTAAATAACTATGTACACTATTTACAGTCACCTGACACTATAACAGATCTTAATGCATACAGTTACTTTATTAGTATGTCCAATCCATTATCAGAGTGTTTGATCAATTATTGTATAGTGTCAATCAACGATAAGACTTTTCCCCAAGGGTTGTTGATAAATGTCTTTGGATAAATTGTTATTTCTTTAATTTTAATTCCCAATAATGCTGTGGTCTTCAGTAGGCTGTAGAAGTCTTCCAAAGTTGGTATTGTGTTTGTATTCCATATTCTTGTTATACACTTCCTTGAAATTGCAAGTATAGTCCATACTAGATACATTTGACCTATTCAAATGAGGACCTTTGTTCACATTTAATAATGAATTTAAAAAGGTTGTTATGTAAAGAAAAACTAGACGTCACATCCATTGACGTCAGGTCTCAATTGAAAACAGACACTTTTCCATGTGGAAAATGTTCGCTTTGTGGATACATCATCAAGAAGAGTGGTTCCAATGCTTTAGGCATTGAATTAAGTAAAAAAATCTACGTTTTATGCAACTTGTAACACCAGAAATGTTATCTATTTAGCTACTTGTAACCTTTGTGACAGTTACTATGTGGGATTGACTTCGCGCAGGCTTAGAGACCGGATATATAACCACGTCTATGAGATAAGAAGAAATAGCTCTACCAATGCATTGGCTATGCACTGTAATATCCACCCAAAACATAGTTTTGTGTTTCAGGTCCTACAAATAATAGATCTAAATAGAAGGGAAGGTGACCATATGAACACCTTGGAAACCTTTGAATTGAGATGGATTCTAAGTCTGAAAGCCCACATACCACCTGGCCTTAACACCGTGGTAAATATCCGACCAGCCTTGCTAGGTCCCACTTGATTTACTATCTTGTTACCCTATATTCTTAAGTGAATAAGTGATGTATCATGCTGCGCACAGTTCATAAGTAAGATTTCTCCATGAAGATCTTCAGCTTTGTTTTAGGTTATTTATCCCAGTTAGGTCTTGGGTGTTTCGCACTCTTTGCTTGATGATTGCTATCCATGTCCTACTAACATCCATATTATGTTGCGCACAGTTCACAAGTAAGATTTCTCCATGTAAGACCTTCAGCTTTGTCTTAGGCTGTCTATCACAGTTAGGTTTTGGGTGTTTCGCACCTTTTGCCTAATGCTTGTAATTTATGTTCTATAAACATTTATTGTTGATATCAGCTGGTATTTTAATAATAATGATATGCCTTGTTTACAGTATGTTTACTATTTTAGCATGTTTGCCAGTACATTCAGGTATTCCGCTATATACGGAACCACCTAGGAATCAATTATTGTATGACCTTGGTTCTTATCATGATATTGATATTAATAGATTCTACTATTTATGTTTGTCATAGCTAGAATATGTGTATATTCATATTTCTCATATAATTATTTTAGCTTTTAATCCAGTCGTTTTGACTGATATAGTTGTTTAGTTTCTTAATTTGTTTGTTATCTTCTTTTTGATCACTATTACTTATCATAGGTGTACTTGATATTAATGATTTTTAAGTACTCTATACATAGTATTATATTTCATAATATTGAACTTACGTACAAATTGATATTTATTTGATTACTTATTTAAATATATATTTATTTTTAACATCTATAGTTGATGTCTGCTTTGAACTATTAAATACATGTAAGTGGTTTTTGAATTATTATTATTGTATGATTATAGATTTGCTTTATTAGTAGGGTTCACATGAGATGGAGTAGAATCTAAAGGTTTCTCCACATGTTTTAGTTTAGTGTTAGTTCTAGCTTTAGTTTTAGTTAGTCGTTTTATATGCTGTTTTATTTGATCTTATGGGGTTGATACGAAGTATATCTAATTTAATTATAATCATTATGTCACACTTTACGCATGTATGCCTTTATGACATATGACACTACCATTAGGTGTTTGTTAGTGTGTAAAAATTAGAAAATATTTATTTTATTTTGCCTTATTTTGTTTTGTTTCTGTTGACCTGAAAGCGCGTCTCACAACAGTGAAATGCTCTGAATCAGTTGTCTTCCATATATGGGCAAGACTTCCTTAAGGATGTTTTACGGATTACACTTACATCAATTATGAATGTAGTTGGTATTTCTTTTATGATAATTTGATTATGATCATGATATTTTATTTTGTATTATAAAGCTATGACAACACATGGCATTGTAACTATGCATTTATTAGTATAATTAATACAAATATCTATTTGCTTTTATTTTACCCGGTTGACATGAAAATGAAACTCAAAATGATGTTATATTTTGATTGAGCTTTTTCCAAATATGGGCATGGCTTCCTCAAGAACGACTAATGAAGTATATTGATACTAATTATGGATGCTATCTATACTTTCTGATGATAGCTTGCCCATGAGGTTTTAGTTTATAAAAAGCCACTTGGATTGTAAATGTTCTGAATGTTGTTTCCAGGTTTTTGGTTGAAATTTAGCCTAGCTATTACTGATTTTGATGAATTTTTCTTAATTATGTACTGATTTACTAATTTAATTGCATAATTGAAACTAATGCCTTACTATATAAGACAGTCATATCCTGTGTAATTTGTAACCTGAAGAAGCGCAATTTTCATTGCGTGAAAGCGCTCATTCCTGTTTTATCAATAAATGATTTTTGATCTACTTCATGGTGGTTTCAAGCAATCTTTCAGCTCTGTTCACATTTAATAATACAAGAGCTTTAGTTAAAAATAAAATGATTCATTGAATAAGCTTGTAGAAAGTTATTAATACCATTTCAGAGAGTTGAAGTTTAAAGTTCTTGAATACTGTGATATTTGTTTCTCTAAGTTTCTCTCAGTCTGGAGGTTTTTATAGAAAAGCTTATTAAGTTGTGGTCTGACTTGACCAATGATGGTGATACCTTGGGAATGGTACATACAGAAGGTAAGTTTGTTATGACCTGGTTAAGTATATTCTATTCTCTAGTAGGTTCATTAAAAATCTGCTCCCAGGAGTTCTTGTTTATAAACTCTAATAATTTTTGAGCATAAGCTATATTAGTGGTGTAGGTCCAGTTAATCACTGGGATATCAAAATCACCTAGGATAACAGTATTCCCACTTGGAGGGAGTACATAAAGAATATGTAGAAAGATTGTGTGAGTTTATTTTGTTCCTGAGATACAGGGGGGGGGGCTCTATAAGCTGTTTGAGGGTCTGTAATCATCTGTTTTGAGGTAATGCGGTCCCTAACAAATATGGATATACCACAGCAGTTTCTATCAGATCTAAATGATGATAAGTGCAAAACCTAGATATTGAGGGGGTACTCTCTGGGCACTTAAAACATGGTTTCCATAGCAACACAAACATGGACGGGCTCCAAATGCAGGAATGTCTCAAGATCAGGCAGTTTGTTGTTTAGATTTCTAGCATTAAGTACAGCCACCTTGATATGATCAACCAGTAGATTTGTTTGAATATTAGGTTGGGAGGTCCAGCAGCAGGAACTTGCCTATAAAAAGCAAAATGGGGGCAGTAAAAGCTTTTAACAGTAAGTGGAAGCCTTGGAATGAGAAGTGTAAATGGTTCTTGGCAAACCAAGTACTGTTGTAAAGCATCTCAACCCATCTCATTCTAGCACATACTTCACCCCCTTAGAATGACACCAGATGTTTAGCCAGTTGTTAAAACCAATCATCTTTTCTTTAAACCATGGCACCATTTTTGGTAATGGAAGGATTCTACTCAATACTAGGTTCTTTCCTACATTTGTGACATGTGTGGTAAACTCCTACATGTCGCTCTCCATAACCCTCAAGGTTCTGTGTACCAGGTCATTTACCTCAACATGGGCCACCACCATACTGTAATCATATTGTGTAGCTTAATGGTCCTAAGACCCCTTATAACAATGGCATTCTTGGCCTCTGAGAGACAGCTCACTTTCACCCAGCATTGTAAATGTACAATCTGGGTTCCAAACTATGGAATCACCAATTACTAGTACATTTGTGTTGGAATATTGCTTTGGTGTTACTGGTCTAAGATTCCCTGCTTCCAGGTGATTCTCAGCTTTGTTGTTACTAATCAGTTTTGTGGTGCTTAGTTTATGCTGGGCCTTGCACCTACTGGTCCATTGCAGCTTGGGCAAGACATTTTTTTAGCATATAATAATTTAGTGTTATGTATGTGCAGAGTGTGGTGTAGGTGAGTGATGTCCAAGAATTTAACTTGGCACTTGCATCTCTCACAAGTAGACAATAATGAGTTAAGTAACAGATCATTATCTGTCATTATCCATGAGCATCGAGCAATTCTTACATTGCCTGAGTATACCAAGTGCAATGAGGCTGGTAACAGAGTGTGGACTAGCTGTTGCACCTTACATTCTAACCAAGGATGCGAGGTGTGTCAGGGAATTAAAATAAGAAATGTAAAAGAGTTTCTGCTCCTGGATGGAAACATAAGTTTTCAAAAGAATTAGCAGACATAGATTAATTAATACAGTATGCAGTCAATATCCTATTCTTACCAAGCTATAATGATAGTTTGATGGGCAAACAATAGAGGATAATACCATTTCAGCTCTTACTTAACTCATTAACACTTATGTGATGTGGAATGCATAGGTCTCCACCTCTTAAGAGGTCAACGTGGAACACAGACCCTGACAATGTGTGACAAACAGGCAAAATGTGGAACACCCTATTTTCACACTCAGTGAAAACGCACCATTTCCACAGTGCCAAGCTGAAGTGGTCTTTCATGTGGTACTCCCAAACAAACAAAGGACGTGTGTGTGTACAGGCTGTTCTCAACTGTCATCACTCACAAAGAGTGCTGTCAAGAGATGTTGAGAAAGGACCGTTAATTTTCAGTGAGCTTTTTAAAGTACAGAAAGCCTGCTTAGTTCAACATTGCCAGCATTATTTGGTGCTGTTTAAATTCTTTTGTATTATGTTTGTATTTCATGGCTGTTGCTTTAAAACTAGTACAAATGGCCTGTCACATCCCTACAGAGTTCCATTGTAAAGATGAAGCCAACAAATCCATCACTGCTTAGCTGGAAGAGAGCACCCCAAACCAATGGTAGCTGCTGTCATAAGACCTGTATTTTATGTGTCAGTCCGTAGCAAAAAAAAAAATTGACAGTTGAATATAAAATATGAATTACAAATATCCAGTATAATAGCAAATTGTATTCAATTGTTTAAGAAGCAAGGCATTAAATTCTAGATGCAGGCAACCAAGTTTGTTCCACAGATATAGCAAATGCATGATATGTTTTTTTCCAGCAAAGCAAGAAACTTGGTAAAAGTCACTTTGATGTGAATCAGTATGTATATGTTGTATGCTTGCTTCTCATCAGTATGTGAAATGATGAGCATGCTTGGTGTAAGTTGTACACATCTCTTTAATTGCTTAACTGATAACTATAGATCAGCAGTTAAGAATGATGCATGTAATAAGGCAACAACAGTTAGTTTGGCAGAAATATCAGCCTTTATTGGCTGGGTGCTGTTATAGAAATTGTCAGACATGATATGAGGTGTGTTTTAATGCAAGGAAGATAGAAAGTACAAGATGGACGAAAGCGGTTCAGTACTGTAAACTGTCATGCAGTCTTGTCTTACGGGATTTCTGCCTGTTTGCTCACTTCCCACAGAGTCTAAGAGTTGCCTATGGCCGATCTCATAGACAAACCTAATCTGTTACGTCAGGGTCCTCCGGAAATACACAGGGCCCAACTCATTCCTCTGATGTGTCCTTTTTGCATGTGATGTGTACAGAGAGATGAGATGTATTTTTGTTGTGGAAACTCTACTGTATTTTTCAGGATCGCGAAAGCAGAACAACACAAACTGCAATGACATAGTACAGAAGTAAATTTGTATTTTACACAAACTGTGAACTTTATTCAGCTAAAAACTTTCATTGTATCAAAGTTCAGTTTACCCTAGATGGTGGGTAAAAAGACACACTGCATTTTTCATTTGAATTATTCCTTTGCTATGGAAAGTGTTAGTTTGTAATATCTGAGAATGCATATTCATATTTCTTCCTGCCTTCATCACTGCAAATATGTATTAACAGTACCTAGACAGCAACTCTTTGCTTGATAGGGGAAATTAGATATCTGGTGCCAGACCTGACTACAAATATTTTTCTTAAGGCAGCACAGTAGCACTCTGCTTTGTAAATGTTGAAGCTCCCATTATCTGTTGGCTTGCATCAGCAACAACTTGGTGATATAGCTTTTTGTCTAATTTATTGATTAACAATGCCTGTGTAGCATTCTTTGATGTATACCTTCGCAGAGGCACTAAAACTGTCACCCAGAAATCTTTCATTATTTTTCCGCTTCTCCTGGTTGGCTCGCTTTGCATCAGGAATCAACCTCTGATTGGCTTATAATACCTGTATGATGATTAGCTATTTTCACGGTATATGAGCCATTCAGAATGTGCAAAGCAGAACCAACACTCTTAATGCGGAACAGCTGAACTTTGTGAGTTCAGTGTCTTCAATGCGGCTCATTCCGCATAATCCGGAGCACTTGGCAGCTCAGGTGGAATGTCACACCTCTAGCAGCCTACACACAGTGATGCTTTGGAATGTAACAGCTTGAAAACATAATACCATGAAATGCAAATATTTTGTGAATAATAAAAGCTATTAAAATGGTACAAACAGCAATGTTATCAGTTAAAAGTCTTGTTTGTACTGATAATAGTCAGTGCAGTCACTGTCTTCATGACAATGCTATAATATATTATTATGAATACAAAAACAATATTTTTATCTAATGTTTCACAAACAAATTGTCAAATCTTGCAAACTGTAAACCTATATGTATTTTATTAACTTCCTTTTGCTAGCTGGACATAAGCTTTCACATGACAGCAAAAAGCTCCTTTCTATGTGCCTCTCAACTGTACAGATTTTCGCAGAATGTCCAGATTTTTGCCTCATATTTTTAGTCTGTTCCCCATAAAAATTGTGTTTTTTGTTTGATAAATCACTGGGAAGATCTAAAGATTAAAGCCACTAAATAATAACATGCATTTGAGTTTCAGACTTCATATCATTCATAAAATGCATGCTAACACAAACCCTGTTGTTCTACCAACTTTCTAAGTTTATAAGAGCAATATTTAAAATGTGTCCCTATTTTTGGGCCTTTGTCCCCCCATTATACTGGGCTTTGTCCAGATTTCTTGTGCTAAGAGGTTGAGAGGTATGTTCTATGTGCATGCTTACTTAGATATTTACAGAAATATGAAGAGTTATGCTTATTTACATAATTAATTATAAAAATAACACTAAATATCTCTCAAGATGTGCAACTTAGAGTACATAACAATACCAATGTTCTTCAACAATATATAAAGTTTCATCTTTGACCCTCAACTATTCATCGACCTACTAAAACAAATCAATTAGAATATTCTAAAGAACGTCCCCCTAGACGAAGCTGTCATCTGCTTCATCAACTTATTCTTTGATACCCTAAATAAACTTCCATCTCCCCACATGAAAAAGGTAAAATTTAATTCAGACCTCTGGCTAACAAGGTCAACAAAACAACAGATGAAAAACAGAGATAAAGTATGGAAACTCAGGCAAAAACACAAACATTTTACAACCCTACAACATTACAGGCAACTCCATAACCATGTAAAGAAACAAATAACCACAGACAAAAAAAGATTACTACCTAAAATTCTAGTCCAACAACAAAAACAATCACAAAAAATCTGGACAGTCATCTTACTCCTAATCCCAGGTACTAAGGCCAGACCCAGTCCATTTCCTAACAAAAATAATTTAGATATATCCACTCTGTTCAACAACCATTTATTAACACTGTATCCTGCATTATATCCAACTTTACCCATCTCTATACTAATTCAAACTTCTATGCCACAAGTTCTTCAGATTCTTCCCTCCGCTTCAATACACATCCCTCTTCATCCTGCCAAGATTCTACTGATATCTACAAATCCTCCACAACCTCCTTCTCCTTAAAACCTATCTCCACTGCAACCATACAATGCCTACTACTCAAACTTAAATTATGCTCTAATGCAGCAGACAATCTCCCTACAGACTAACACTTGCCACAGAGGCAATTGCCTACCCGATTAGCATTCTTATAAATAGATCCATACTCAAATCCTATGTTCCAAAAACTTGGAAACTGACATTTATTCTACCTCTCCATAATGGTGTCAACCCCACAAATCTCTCCAACTACTGTCCAATTGCTATTCTCTCCTCAGTTTCTAAGATTCGTGAAAAATGTGTACAGTCTCAACTTTTTGACTTTCTCACCACAAATGAAAGTCTGTCTCCTACTCAACATGGGTTCAGGCCAGGTCACAGTACGATGACTGCCATCATCTCCTTCATGAACACAATCAGTGAATCTAGGGACTCTAGTAAATTCATCTCATCCATCTTCCTAGGCCTTTCCAAAGCCTTTGATACCATATCTCACTCCCTTCCTCTGAGCCAACTCTCTCTAACTGTACTGTCCCCCGCATCACTTAATTGGTATTTAAGTTATTTAACAAATAGGCAACAAGCTGTTAAATGGAACTTCACTCTCTCATCCTATCTCCAAACCTCACAGGGGTATCCCAAGTTTCCATACTGGGGCCCCTACTTTTCTGCATCTTCATTAATAGGTTCTACTTATCTCTTACTCATGGTTCTATTATTCAATATGCTGATGATTCTACAATCATTTGCTCTGCAGATTTCATTCCCACGCTCCAAAACATTACTCAACTAGCATTCTCTTCCATTGAAAACTGGCTTACCAAAAATCACTTGCTTCTCAATCCTAACAAAACCATGATACTAGTTTTTACCCCTAAGTCTAGTACCCCACTAAACAAAGACCCATCCACTATACTCTCCCACAACAAAACACCAATTGAAATAGTCTCCCATACTAAACTACTAGGTGTTATAATAGATGAACACCTCAAATTTGATCTTCATGTCCAATACAACATTAAAAAATCTCATCAAAAATTGGGCTTACTACACAGACATAAACACTTTCTCACCCCCACCACAAAAGAGACCATAGCCATCACATATCTTCTATGTTCTCTGACCCTTGGGGCTCCACTACTCACAAACCTACCCTTTAACCTAAAATCCAAACTAGAAATCTGCTACAATAAAACTGCCCAATTTGCAACAAATGGCTCCTATTCCACCCACCACTGTGCAGCTTTACATTCTGTAAACTGGTTTGAACTACCACACTATCTCTCCTACATTCAACTAATGCCAGCATACAAAATTATATACAAATCTTCACTATGTCCTGCCCTTTCCTCTCTTTTCGTCAACTACCTACCCAAAAAATCACTTAGGTCTTAAAATCAACATCTACTACAGATTTCGAAACCAAAACTACCATCTGGCCAACTCCTATACTCCTATACTATTGTCAAAAAGTGGAACTCTCTCCCTCTAAGTCTATGACCTAGCCCAAACATTGCTACTTTCAAACTCTCTTTAGACAATTACCTATCTTCCATTTGGAGCTGTAACTGCTCTACACCCCTTCCTTCAAGACCTGACCTCTTCCAATTCCTTGACTCCCTTTCTGCAATTTCTACTCCTTCCTCTATTCTGTCAATTAGACTTATTGTCAAAAGTGATCATGATAAGTGTCTATAATCATGTTTATGAATAATCCTGTCAGTATTGTAAAGTTCTTTACATAAGTGTATTTTGAATTTTATCTGTTATAAGTATGGGAATTGTGATGCTTATCTATCTCTTTCACGTAAATTTAAATTGTTAATTGTTCAAGTTTATAGTATCTATTTGGAGCTTTTCTCCGCAGGCCTACACTGAAAATGGGCTCTTTGGGCCAGTGGACTTTCCTGATAATCAAATACAAATAAATGAATGAATAAATAAATAAATAAATAAATCTGATGCCATGCAATAATTTGTATGTCACCTGGTTTTAGAAATATTAAGTACATATGGAAATATTTTATATTTTCATAATTACTTGCAAATAACTACCAATATCTCCAGTATAGTGTATTGTAATTACACATTGATAATATACTTTTCTTTCACCCAGCAGGGATTTCAATATATTCCCTTCAATAACATGTAGGTCTCTCAGTTATAAAAATATGAATGTAAATATGAAAATATGAATAATGAGGGAAAATCAGTCATTATTTTTTCCATGGTTGAATATCTGAGGTCAACAATTTTAGTATCATTTTATTTACACCTTGGACTTTCTAATATTGCCTATTATTAATTTCTGACTTACTTAGTTATGGATGACAGACCCAAAAATGTCTGAACATGTTTGAACACCATAAGGAGCTAAGGGTGTTAACTGGAAGAATACAACAAAGTGCTATAGGCTTGAATTAATTAAGAGATCAATCTGGGGTAAAATAATAAATGCAGATAAGAAAATAGTTTCAAGCACTAAAAGCAGGTAGGCAGTAAATATGGTCTAATATGGCTTGATAGATTTTACAATTACAATGATATGTTACTACTTAATTCAACAATTTATGCAGCTTTAACTAAAAGATGGAGCTAACCAAGGTCCCTAAGTGCAAATCTAAAACTGAAAATACCTGTGCCTGACTATGCAGAATAAAGCATTGTGCAGCACCACGCACCCTCTGTAAAGCTAAGGAGATAAAGTGAAAGAACCGATAAGAAAGCAGCTAGAACTCTAGCTAATAATGTCTACCCATCAAACACAGCAGCAATTATTCACTGCCACTAAATAATCACTATTGCTTTCAGCAAATTTACACCCTAGCCAGAAAACAAACTAAAACTGCAATTTATTTATGTATTTATTTATATTACATTTATTAACTGGGCAGAGTCTGGCGAGTCTATATCACAACGTCAAACTTACAAAAGTTCGATCATTGTAATATCGAGCCCTACTGTCCAAAACCCAACAAAACCGAAAGCACAGAACAGCGATTTTTTTTTCCCAGGGGAAAAAAAATCACTGTTCTGTGACAAAAAAAAAAAAAATTAACCTTAAACTTAAACTGAAGTGGGGGGCTTTGCCCCCACACTCCCCCCACTTAAATATACCAACTCCAAGATTGCACCGCAGTGGAGGAAATAGCAAAGCCCAGAAAACAGCCCACTGATTTTTTTCCCTGAGAAAAAAGCTGATGTGCCATGGCTTTGCTATTTTCCACGTTCGGACTTTAGGGTTCGATATTACAACGTTCAAACTTCTTTTAGTTCAATGTTGTAATACACACCCGAGTCTGGCTAGGCAAGTAGCCCGTTTTAAGGGGAGACCCGGGGAGAAAATCTCCATAATAATAGTACAAAAAACATTGCAAAATTTTTTTAAAAAAGATTTACAAACAATATACAAAAAAGTTTAACAGTTTGTAACTATCACAATTTACAAAAAGGGAATGTAAAACAGAAAAACATTACATTTCCCACACCTTACTACAGACAATAATATGAAACTCATTAGATATATAACTAAAATAAACCATTGTGGTATTTTCATTTGGTAGAAGTAAGACAGGGAGAAGATAGCAGGAAAGAAACATTTAATTAATGGCATGAGAAAATAGCCAGGAGTATTATAGGAGCATAGCCATTGTTGTGTAAGGTATTCCTTTAGAAGTTGTTTGAAGCTATGACTATCTGTGTTTTTTAGATTATTCTGGGGTAATAGGTTCCATGTTTTGATTACTTTGAAGGAGAAGAGAGAGTCACCAAAGTAATTATGGGACTTAGTTACCTTAAGTATAAGATTATCAGATGATCTAAGGGTCCTAGGTTGGTATTTAGTTGCACTAGGTTGGAGAGTGCAGGGCAGTTTTCAGGTTTGTGGATAATGAAGTGGGCAGTGGTGAGCTGACTGAGCAATAACTGATTAGGAAATTCAAACCAGAGTAATTTTTAAAGAGCAAGGCAATGTTGGATCCTGTTGGGTATATTAGCAGCAAAGTTTGCTATTTTGTTATAGCAGGAATCGAGTAGATGTAAATCAGACTTGTGTAGGTTAGTGAAAATTTGAAAACAGTAGAGGAGAGTAGGTTTTGCATTTAATGTAAGAAAGTGGGAAAATAGTGGAACATCACAAGAAAACACATTGTTTAGCAAATTGGGGCTGTTACCTAGTGAAATAACAAATGAGAACACTCATTGTAACAAAATGTAGGCTCTATTTATCATACAAACAGCCAGGTTACTCTAAAACACACAATATGCAATGTTTTCCTGAAAGTATAATTTAATGCAAAAAAAATAAAAAATAAAAAACATGTAAAAATCACAGGGAGAACACTTTTCTTAGCTAGAGGGAGGTGCAATATGATACTTTAACACTTAGGCAACTGTTTAAAACACAATGCAAGCAACTTAATCTTAACGAGCTGTAAAAAAGCTATAAAAGTCAGTAAAATAAGAGATAAATTTCAGAAAGCACCAAAATGACAGTAAATGCAAAAATTACAAGTTTGTTCCTGTATTTAATGTGAGTTTTAAACTTGGAAACACTAGGAAAAACTTTCTCAGCAGGTAGGCATTTGAAATGTTGGGATGCATTAGAGCGAGTCCTGAATCACAGAGATTGAATGGCTGACAAAGTGGACTTACATATATCAAATCTGAGATGGCCATCACCCGGAATATTCTGTTTTCCCCTTGATATGGTGATCTCAGAGGTGGTCTCGAAAAATTTGGATGGAATGGGACAAAAAAGAAGTTTAAAGGAGAAGAGCAATACTTGAAATCTGCTCTTTTCCTGGGTTTTCAGTGTTCTTTTTTTCGATGTGTAGGCACTTGGCATTTTGAGTGCAAACATTTCAACAGAGAGCCCTCTCGGTACATGTTCTACCAGGTCAGCCTCCTGATGTCTTAGGAAAAGACACCAGACAAAGGGCTACAACCACTGTTAAGCTCTGCAAATAAAATAATTGAACTAGTAAGAAAGCATTATATTGTCTAAGGTTAATATGTCGGACATGCTTGCTTCTAACACTGAAAGAAGACATAGAGGATAATGTGATATAAAGTTGACTGACAGACGTGGTTAACTGAATGGCATAAAGTTAATATATGGACATAAAAATGTAATCTTATATAGCAGCTCAAGGAGAAAGCCCTACTAAGGGAAAATAGTAGTTATAATGGTGTGTTTAATAATGCCATTAAAGCAAGAAAAAGCAATGACAATATGACAAGACTATGATTTTTTTTTTATTTATTTTATTTATGTGATTTTATTTATTTATTTGTTTATTTATTTACTTTATTTATTTATTTATTTATTGCTTTTGTTTCTTTATTTTTGAGAATATGTTTGGATTTGTTTTGGTCCAGAAATGGTAATGCTAAATGACATATCTTTATATATTTGTACATATCCTGTGTTATATATGGTGATCTTTCAGGCTCAATAAAGATGATTTCTTTAAAAAAAATCAATGATAAGGATTATGCCATCCATGTGTGTGTGTGTGTGTGTGTGTGTGTGTGTGTGTGTATGTGTGTGTGTGTGTGTGTGTGTGTGTGTGTGTGTGTGTGTGTGTGTGTGTGTGTGTGTGTATATATATATATATATATATATATATATATATATGTATGTATATATATATATATATATATATATATATATATATATATATATATCGGGCGGGTTGCATTGTAATACATTAAATATCTCCTACAGTTGGTTTGGGGAACTAGTTTCATGCTGCATGGCACAGCACAATCCTGCTGCATCCCTCCTGAGACAGCTGGGTAGGCTTCTCAATATGTTATAAGTTATTAGTACACTATATCTCGAATGTCTGCCTTTACACCTACAGTTATGAACTTCACCTACTTCATGAAGACTTGTGATTCTAAGAAATGAGGATTCAGGGTTCACTGTTGGACACCTGCAGAAAAACAACTAAATGCAGCAGTGGATGTTCTGTACAAGGCATCTGGACATCTGAGATACCATACATATGTAACTAGAATATTGTTCTTCAAAAACTCATCAGTATAAATTAAAGTCTACAGCCATAATGTATAGTTTTTCTTAAAACAGATGTCTAATATTTGAGACAACTTTGTGGAGAGCAAGGTAGTCTTTTGCAAACACTACATATGTTACACAAACCAACTGCTTATCAGTGAGGGCAGCTATTGAAATATTTTAAAGTTATATACTATGAGTCTTGATACAGTGATCTACAAATTTGTGATCTATTTACTTTAAAGCTTGGGTAACCTATTCTACAGGTACATTTCTCTTTGAATGTTTAGTATTTAGGTCATAGTGAGATATGTTCCAAAGGAGCAGTCCACTTATCCATTTATTTAAACTAATCAGGTATGCAGTCATATATTTTGGGACATGTCTGCCTTGGTAGTATGCACTAGTTGTGACACCATGTCTGTAGCCACTGAAAAATGTGAAAAGCTTTCTTTCTGAATGAAATTAATATAGTGAAAATTCCCCTCTCAACAAGGTATAGTGACTTCAAAGATGATTATAATAATTAAGAGAGAGTAGGGTCAAAGGTCCCCTTCATAGAGGGTATGGTGAGGACAAAGTTCACGAACATTGACTCTGAGTTCAGTTTTGAGTTTACTGTTTGAACATAATGGGAATGCAAACGTCTGTTGCACATTATCATGAGAAGGATCGTTGTGCTCTCTTAGGGAACTGTAGAACAGTTGTATGCTGCTGAAGAGAAACACACACACACTCATATAGATAGATACATACATACATACACAAACACACAGACACACACTCTCACATGCACAAATATACACATGTACATACACAATCACACATTCACATCTGCAGCTGTTATAAAGGCACACGCGTGCATGCACATACATCCTCACATCTGCGCAGTCACACACGCATGCACATACATACTCACATATGCACAGTCTCTCACACACACACACACACACCCACACACACACACACACACACACACACACACACACACACACACACACACACACACACACACACACACACACACACATACTGCAGAGAGTCTCTTACACATATGAACAAATTCACACATACACATAAATATATGGAAAATGATAATACCAATAAACACATTTCTTACCAAAGTTACATTTGAACCAGTTAAAGTTAATTTCACAGGATCAGGCATATTTAACTGAATAATTGAAAAGGGGCAGGAAGGAGTATAGCATGCCATTAAGAAGGTAGAGTCACTTGGAGTGAATCAGGTGACTTGGTGGTTCTAACCACTTGACAGTTAATCCATGAGCTATCATCTTGTCTGTTTCATGTCTCTCAATTCCTAAAGCTTCATGCCTACACAGGTCTCTCATACATTTATGCCTCTATCCAGAGCTACAGAAATTTCATCTCTAAGACCTAACATGATGTCATAACAGGTCACACAGTCTGAAGGAGAGTACTGATGGCAGAAATAGTCATTTATTTTGTTTTCATTATGTATATATATATATATATATATATATATATATATATATATATATATATATATATATATATACATACATATATCCAAACATCACAAGACTCACTAGAGCAAGTAAAAATTGCGAACAAACAAGCAAGCTGAAGAGCCAGAGTCACAATTTGTATAAAATCCACAGAGTTTATTGTACAGATGGTAAGCGCTTTCACAAATAAATTTGCTTCATCACTCCTGCTCTTCATCTTGCTTGTTTGTTTGCAAATATATATATATATATATATATATATATATATATATATATATATATATATATAGTTAGTTAGCTAATTATTATTTGTTTACTGAGGTATAGCAATGGTCCACATAGACCAATTGCACTGTGCCCTTCAATTGTTCCATAACTACTTATCAGATCGACAAGAAGCAGTAAAATGACACAATGACCTCTCTCCCACATTACCTATTACACTAGGCATATCACAGGGAACAATCTTAGGTCCACTCCTTTTTAACATATTCACTAACAAGCTCCATTCCACTACTGACCTAGCCAAAATGATACAATATGCAGATGACTCAACTCTTATATGTGCAGCCCCCTGCCTGTCCAAACTTCAAGGAAAAACACAGCTCCCTTTCAATGCTCTAGAATCATGGCTTGCCAATTGACAATCCTGAACTCCATCAAAACAAAACTGATGATATTCTCAAGCAATAAGTCCTCTATCCAAAACACACCCATTCAAATCTTCTCTTCACATAAAATCAAGATTGAACCACTCTCACATACCAAACTCCTTGACATCACAATTGATAACCTAAAATTAGATAAACATCTGGCAACCGTTATTAACAAAGTTCATATTAAACTAGGCTCCTTCTAAAGAGCCAAACCATTTCTCACTGATTTCACCAGGCAATCTATTGCCAGGACTCATTTGCTGTCACCCCTACTATATGCCTCTGCCATCTTCACTAACCTGAAGAAAACAGAACTAACAAAACTTGAAGTATGCTATAATAAAATTACCCAATTCGCTAACAATTGCCCACATAGAGCACACTACTGTAATGCACTACAACAACTTAACTGTCTGGAATTACCCAATCTCCTTAAATTTACACATTTTACAATAGCTCACAGGATAGTATACCAATATGAACAATGTCCAGCTCTACAAAACTTACTAAAAACCCAATCCAACACAAGACAAGTCAGATCTACAGATAAGCTTCTACAGATAACTAAGTCCAACATCTTCCATGGTTGCTCTCTGTACTGCAATTGTATCTCCAAGTTATGGAAAATGACCCCACAATCAATAATAACTACCACCAAAATACTTTTGTTCAAAACTCTTGGATGTGCCTAAAATATATCTGGGTTTTTTTTGGAACATATTTTTAGTATATACTATTCATAGTTTCATGCTAAGCAAACTGACCTTGTGGGCCATTTTAAGCTTGGCCAATAACCCAAGGTCAGAATTAAACTGCATGCCTTGTGTCTATGAGGTGAAGACACCCCCTAAAATTATAAATATGTTGATTTAACGACTCTTAATTGATATAAATTACTTTAAGGTTGGGCTTAGTAATGAATTAATTTTGCAAGCCCATATATAAATGAATATTCTGGAAAATTTAACCTGAAAGTGATACAAATTCAAAGAAATATAACAATGTATAACTAATTCAGAAAGCTGGTGTTTCTTTTCACATTTTTTGGGTTTATGAATATCAAAATATGGAAATCTTCATACCTTCTATTACAGTCTGGCTTTTAAATCTAAACAACTGATATGAATGAATATGTCCTGGACTGGGGTGATGATCTCATGATGTGCATGATATGCACTGCTATCTGTCAAATTATATGGGAGCAAGTGGGAAACCATTCATTCACCCCTGGTTTAGCACCCATATCTCTCATGGATAAGTGAAACATGTAAATGTCTTAAAATATCCTTGTTCGGATCATATCTAGATTATTCATACCCAAAAGATCCTCACAGAGAAGTAGTCTAGCAAGTACCTTGTCCGAGTCTATAGGACAAACACACAACAATGCCTCATGTTATAAACACATCCAAATATGTTTTGTAGTGAACAACGCCAAGCAGAATTATTATCTCCTTCTTCCCAGAACTTCACTCCCCGTGTTCTTTCCACAGTTAAGTGAAATTTCTTCAAGATAATTTTAATATATGTATATATAAAGAGACAGATAGACAGACAACCAAGAGATTTATATATATATATATATATATATATATATATACATACACACACACACACACACACACACACACACACACACACACACACACACACACACACACACACACACACACACACACACACACGCACACACACACACACACACACACACACACACACACACACACACACACACACACACACACACTCACCCACTCACACACAAATGGTTTCCCAACAATGCCTTTCTAGTGCCAGTTCACCCATTTCCTGTCTTTGTGGTAACTCACTCTCACCATTTGCACACCAAGAGCACAAGAACACAATTATTGTCCACTCTTAAAATAAGGCAACCACAATATAATTTTGGCAGCTACAGTTAAAACAGCCATTCTTTGTAACACAGATACCAACATTTACCAAGCAAGTTTGCTGATTACCCTTTTGTACTAATAAATAAACCACCAATCCTAAATTGTTTCAAATCAAATAATAAAATATTTTACTCGAAATAAAAATTAAGCAATACACTTTGCAAGATTAAATGTAAAGTAAAATATGTACTTATGCAGAGAAGCATCAAACAAAGAATTTATGTAGATGTCATTTAGAAAAACACTGTAAAGTTATTTTGGTCCTACCACTAACTAGTAACTTAAAGATTTACCCCTGGATTCAATAACCTCCATGCAAGAATAGCACTATTCTTGCATGGAGTGGTTCGTGTCACTATAGCACAACAATGTACCTTGCATATTCATGAAGATGCACTGCTGTTCAACCTACATGGACATGAACTGTGAAGGAGCGTAGGGGGCATGTTCAAGTAGTGCACGGACAATGAACACACCCCTGCACCCAGAAAGTGCTGTATGGTACTTTCTAATAGGATCTGGCATAATATTAGAGAATTACTCTAATATTATGCCGGTATTTCAGTGTCCGCAGACACTGAAATGAAAAAAATGATCATAATACACTGGCATCAGGAAATCAATGCAGGAGGTGTGCAACAGGTTGTGTGACACACCCCCTGCATTTTAAAAGTGCCGTACGACACCTCCGCAACCTGCTAAAGCAGGAAATGTGTCCAAATGCACAAATAATGGAGGATAAATCCTTCAAAAGGGACATATCAAAATTATTGCCCTCACAAACTTAGAAAGTTGAGAGAAAACAGGTCATGCATTAGCATGAATCACTGAAGGATAGAGGTCTGAAAACAAATGTATGCCAATATTCCCTAACAGCAGTCCATGTGGACAAAGGCATAAATAATGGAAGGGGGCAATAAAATAGGGACACCTCTGAAAAATTGCCCTCACGCTCTTAGAAAGTTAATAGAAAACAGGATCTGTACCAGCAGGAATCTCTGAAGGATAAAACCTGAAAGCCAAATGTATGCCATTATTTCCCAATTGCAGTCCTCAATGAGTTGTCAAAACTCCACAATACTCATTTAAATAACGTAATAATATAATAATAATATTATAATTTTTTTTCTAGGCTAAGAAATGTTTAAGAATAGCTAAGCGGGTGTGCTCGTTATGGCCGTCCGCCTACCATAGCTTAAGCATATGATAGGAGATAAATACAAATACAGAGGTAAAATTTCCATGATGAAATAGTGTAATGGTTAGAGTCCCAGCTTTACATGCATGTGTCCAAGGTTTGAGTACCAAGATAGGCAACTTATTTTTATATGGGAAACTAGTGTTAAAACTATTTTTGTAAACTTAAATTATGTAGCAACTGTAGGGTAGTGTAGCTGGTGTATAATGTAAGTGTGAGTGCATATAACATGTGAAACCACCCATGTACACACAAGTGCTCCATACTAGTATAGTCACATCCCTTGCCAATGTAAGGAAAGCACAAAGAGGGATGTCATGTAAAGTATATCATATACACTTAAATGAAATCAGTCCTCTGATATATTTAAAATATTAAAAGTGAGCAATGGTTAGCAATAGTCAGCTATGCTTAGCAGATGTAACCATTGCTAAGACTTGAATGCTAAGCAGCAGGTAGCTCAGCTAAGTGGATTTGCACACTGTTAAACACTGCTCAACAACTTCCCCTTTAAGCAGTGTTAAAACTTAGTAGATTTGTGCACTGCTTAGTGGAGCTTAGCCTTTTCAAAATGGTCCAATGACAGCAAAGGAAGGGAATATTGCACTATTTAAATGGTGCAGGTGGGAATACAGCTATAATCTGTTATGGTCCATCTGTGCAGATACAATGGCTGGTGTAGGAGAGGGAGTGCACTTTTGGGCACAATGCTGGAGCATTCGGGAGTCCAGGGTCATGGCTGAACTCCTAGATAAAAAACATGAGAAGAGATTGCTGCAGGGCCAGTATCAGGGCTCCCAACACAAAGTGGAGGTTTGGGACCATCTCGCACATGACCTCTCCATTGCTACTGGCATCCCCTGTACTGGTGAGCAGGTATGGCACCACTATGGTGACCTAAAGCGTAGGAGGGGGTGCTCTTGGACCAGTGGAGCCAAGATGGACAGGACTAGAATGCTCCAGTAGTGTGTCACTATCAAGTAGTTTGTAGCAAATACTAGCCTGAGAATGTGATAGATAGATATGCATAATGTGTTTTTTTCCCCTACAGCTGCATCAGAGAGGGCTGTGAACATGGAAGCCCATGGTGACAGACTACTGAGGCTGCACTGACAGGCTGGTGAGTACAAATCTATTTTGCAGTATTTTGTAACAATAGCTAAGAAGGAATACATTGCTTACTGCTAGTAGGTATACTGTTACTGTGTGAACTGGATAGATAAAAAAGTATGACTGACGAATATTGAACTCCAATAAAGACCTTTAAAAAATGTTGTATTTATTCTGGTATGTTGTTGCAGACATACATAGAATGTATACAGATTCTTCACAGCAAATATGGCTGCGACAGCAAGTATTTAACTGAGGTGCATCTGTGAACAAGTTGTTAGGAGAAACCGTAGCTGGTGTAGCTGTAAAACGAGATATAAATGTGAAATATATACTGCACTAAGCTCTGAACCCTGATTAGTAATATGCCAAGTATAATGTGTGTACTATGCAGCATTGCCTTATGTTAACCTTTGCTTTCCAGGTTGTAGTACTCCAAAAGAGTAATGCACAGAACAATAACTATCTGTCATGCATGCATCACAGAATTACAAGTTCAGACTGTCTAACCAAGAGATGATTAGGCAGAAACCATTGAAACAAGCTGAAGCAGTTCCCCAGTAGCTCAGTGTGATGAAAAATAGTTATTACTTTTGCACACCTAGCCATGGTTTGAATCTAGGGAGTGGCACTGTGTGCATATCTACACACAAGAAATCACGAATAAATGTAAAAATAGTCAGGTAGTGTTAGATATTTTCCCCACAGGTTTTACAGGTAAGTAAATATTGCTAGTAGCTGTATGAAGGGTATACTAATAAACTGTTTACAACTGTTCAATTGTCCCACCACATGCCTGTAAATGAAAGCAGGGTAGGTACATACAATTTACATTCTGCCCGAATCATACCTTTCAACTGTACAGATATTCACTGAATATCCAGCTATTTATCTCAGATTTGTGGTCTGTTTTACATAAAGTAGTGGTGTCATGGCAAATCAGTGGCAAACCATTACAGATGAAGTTAGAAAATAATGATAGACATAAAAGTGTCAGATGTCATATCCATCAGAAAAACCATGCAAATGGAAAACCTGTTATTTTATCAACTTTCTAAGTTTGTAAGAGCAGTATCTAAATATTGTCCATTTTTAGAGGCCTGTGCCCCACTCTTATGTATGGCTTTGTCCAGATCTCATGCTATAAGAGTTTGCAAGATATATTTCTGATACATGTCTCTCAAGTGTCACACTGGCATGGCTAGTGGTCACTGCTGCAAATAATCCTGGACACAGATAGGAAAACAGTTGATGTATGCCTGTAGCATACTCACATAACAGCAGTTCAGGGTACCCCTCCTGTGCCAGATATGTAAGCCTGACATGTACAAGTCCCCTCTAGTCATGTACCCAGAGTTTTCACAGTTTGCCTCACACCATTCCAGGCTGACAGTTTAATAGCTATGTTTGTACTACAGAAGTTATGGCCATGCGTAGATGTAAAGTGAGGGCAGACCCATAGAGTATTGAGCAGTACTGTTGTTGAAAATAGAAAAAAACATTGTTAATGGATTTTCTGCCCCCCCCCCCATCTGCATCAATAAGTACTACTCATGTACTATGGGTATGTTTTGCTCCAACCCTAATGTTGGGTCTTGTGTTATCTTATTGTTTAATTGCTTGCATGTTAACATATCCTGTTCAAATACCATTGTTTGTGGCCTGTTGCCGTCAATGTTACTGGCATGCTGTTATGATGCATACTCTTGTTCCATTTATGTATGTGTTCTGTTTGCTATGCAACCGTTTCAAATCTGTTTTATGGGGTTAATTGTAACACCCATACATGCTGTTATAACTAATCTTGAAATGTGTTTTTCATGACTAACCCCCATATTTTGTAAAACCTCAACACCATAGCGCATTTGGGAAGGCAGATCCCAATGGATCCACCTGTCCCACCTCATCTGGCCATGACACCAGGCCACAGCATGTCTGGGACCCAACCCGGATCTCCCTCATCTGCTGGTCCTGCACCACCTTCGGGTGGAACCACCACAGGGGATGGGGCCAGTCCCCCAGAGAGCAGGTGCAGACAGGAGGCCATCACCCACAATCAGATAAGAGGTTTGCTGTGCAGCACTCTTTGATCCAAGTTCAGAGAGCAGCTGCGCCAGACTGAGGGCCACCTGGTGCACCATGAAGGCCAGGCCATCCCTCCTGTCCAGCCCCAGCACAGCCACCTTTGGGGCCCTGAAGGTGCAGTGGTGACTGCCCATGGGTGGGGATCTCAGTCCCACTGTAATCATATGGGAGCCCATGGGCTTCGGATTCCCAACCACCATCCCCATCAAATGTGTTTACCCCCTCATGTGTGATATACCACCCCTGTCTGCTGTCTTGTCTGTCTCCCTGCTCAACCTGCCTCCCCAGACATACCTACAATCCTTCCCCAACATCCCACTCTCACCTTAAAAAAAAGAAAAGGGTTTCTGTCCAAAAAATAAAATCACCCAATACATAGCTGTCCATTTTGCACATGTGCCCACTGGACACATGTAATCTGGTCCAATTAGCTTGGCAACACATTTCTGTTATCCTCACCCCTCTCTCTGGGGTCTAAGTGTCCAAATTCACCTCCAAATCCTGTACAAATGCACAGATGTTTCTGTATAAGAAATGGACAGCTATGGACCTTCCCTACACCTGTTCTGCACATCCCTAGCTATCTTTCATATTGTTCTTCCCTCTACATGCCCATTTTTAACCACTTTCCTATTACCCCCTTTTCTTTTCTTTTAAAGAAATTAGCATGCATGTGAATGTGAGTAAGCAGGAGTAAGCATGTTTACACAATGCTATGTGACGCCAACACAGATTAAGCATCTGGATGTTTAACTATATGTTGGCATCACTTAATATCACGCAAACCCAGGCATATCTACTTACAACTGCTTAAAATTGCTTTAATCACTCTGTTAACTACCAACAAAGTAATCAGTGCTGGTAAGCCTCACACCCAGGGCCCTGTACACCATAGTCAGAGCAATGTACCACTACACCATTTGAATTGTAAGGATTGCTGATCATTTTTCAACATAACATGCATTATAGTCATTCAACAGTAGGGAAAAGATTCTGGAGAATCAGTCAGGTTTTGCATATATATATATATATATATATATATATATATATATATATATATATATAGATATATATATTACACACACACACACACACACACACACACACACACACACACACACACACACACACACACACACACACACATATATGAATAAATATATAGAAAAATAAAAAATATATATATGCTCATAACACATAGTGGAGTAATATCTCAGAACCATACCTCTCAACCTCTTAATGCAAGAAATCTGGCCAAAGGCTGTCCAAATGGGGGGACAATGGGCCAAAACTAGGGACATATTTTAAATATTGCTCCTATAAATGTAGAATGTTGCCAGAGTGACAGGGTTTGTTTCAGCATACATGTTCTGAAGGATGTGAGTTCTGAAACTGAAATGTATGTCATCATTTACTGACAGACATCCCCAGATCATCACAGTGATTTACCAGGGAAATAAAAATAATGAATCTGTGGAACAGACCAGAAATATGAGCAATAAACCTGGACATTCTGAACCAATCTGGCCAGTCAAGAGGTACACTCAGAACCCCTTACTGCAACAAATCTGGACCAAGCCTGACAAAGTGGGTGGAGAAAGCCATGCACATAGAGAGATATCTGAAATACTTTAGTAGGTAAGCTGATCCAGTTGCTGCAGTAACACCATCCTGTCTGTCCTAACATATATTGACTGAAATAACACAAGTCCAACAATCAATTACTCCTCACTAGTTAGTGACATAAATCCTCACATCATCCCACTGATGTGTCAGAAATACATAACACATATGGGGGCCAGAAAAAGGACATCCTACAAATAACTGGACATGACATCACATTAGGGAAACTATACTCAGCTGCTAAGCATGTCACCAAGCACCGTCCAAACTACAGTCAGACTGATGCAACACTAACCCAAATTCGCTATGGGGAATTACACCTGTATTTGCAAATATATCAGGCACTACAGAAATGTAACAGCACTGAAAAACAGACACCAGTGTGAAAGTGCATACCCACAACCAATTCCACCACACAGTGACATACCGGTAAGCCAAATGAACAGTACATATGAGGACTGTATGAACAACAACATCTCAACATGTTTGCCACTCACATACTACCCCTACATACAGTGGCCCATTTCACAGTGTAGTATGATGCCTGACCATGGCATGGGACATGTCTCAGTCTGCCCCTACAAACATATACAGCCGATAGACCACCAGAAACTGGAGCATCATGCACAGGCAGATAGAAAAGGGCCCATAACACATACATCTACCCCCTTCACTATACCCGCCACATAACATTGACACACTACACTGCTACACAGTCCGGACAGTCTGTCAACAATCTCCAGAAATATACAAACCTCTCAAATGTTCAGAGTCCCACAGAATGTCCAGGCTTAGTCCCCATATATAAGGCCTCTTACACATAACATGTCTGGCATTCTGATACATCACTGCTATGGTATCAGGAAAGAAGGCACTAAATAGTGATATACCCATTCTATCAACCTGTTACTGCATGACATCTAGACAAAGCCTGACATACTTGGGGGACAGAGGCCCAACACCAGGGACATATGTGAAGTATTGCTATTAAAACTGAGACAGTTGCTGGTGTAACAGGGTTTGTTGTAACATATCTTTTCTGAGGGACATGAAGTCAGAGACAAACATGGATGATACCATTTACTGACTGCAATCCCCATAGTATACTACTGATTTTCCAAAGAAAAAAATGTCTGAGGAACACACCAAACATGAGAGACTAAAATCTGGCCATTCTGCGGATAGCCCTACAGTTGAGAGTTATGTCAACCACATAACACTGTCAGACTTAAAAATCACACAGAAAAATCATGTCCACACAAACCCTGTTAAACTAGCATTAATTCAACTGTATAACAGGAATATCACATTCTGTCCCCATGTCTGGAACCTTCTCCCCCAGTTTTTTGGGCTGTCTCCACAGTTTTCGTTGTAAGAGGTATTCCCAACTACCCTCTGCAATGCTGTTGTTCACACACCTGCATGAAGTCCTCCTCACAGGCAAGGAAACTGGGGCAATGCCTAAATTAAGTACTCAGTTATAGGAGTGTGTTGCCATGCCATTGGTTATAGGAACAACACCACAGCTGTTGTGGATGCAATTAGCAAGTGGGGGACATCAATTGATGCACAGGCCATCAGCTGCTCATGAGCATCACCTACAAAAAGCAAGCTGCTGCCAATGCAAAACAGATGTATGCCCTACATCTGGGAGAGAGATAGAGACAGACAGACAAAAACAGCAAACAACACAAATTACAATCAGCCAACCATACTTGTGGAAAAAAGGTATGTCAAACAAGTATGTAATGGAATACAGTAGGGAGTATGTACTAATGGGAAATAGAAAGTTAAACAAATATATCTCAACAAGATTTGCTGTACTGATATATTGCTGATCAGAACCTATGGCCATATCATCTGGCTCTGTCTGCAGTGACATATATCACAGCTCAGGCCCCTGAGTCAACCCAGGAAAGGATGGCTCACATAGGACTACTACTGGAGTGTGTATTGAACAATAATGATTGTGACACTGCTAGTCCAGCTACTGGATTGTCGTAGATATATATAGGTTAATTGTGAATACAACTATGATATACATGCTTGTTTCAGAAATGTGAGAGACCTATACAGGGTATTTGCATAGTGAAATAATGTTGCAGATGTGTGTGCTAAACTATATGTGATATACTGAGCACATACCATTCAACTGTCCAGTGTTATGCAACAGTGACCATACGTGTGCCTCATATTTGTAGTCATTTACTCATAGAGTTGTCTTATGTCTGGCAAATCATTGGTAACCTGTCAAGACTGACATTACAACATCTTCTACTCTTTCTTTTGGCTGTTCCCATTAGAGGTCTCCACAGCAGATCATCTGTCCCCATTTCTTTCTGTCCTCTACATCTTGGTCTGTCACACCAATCACCTGCATGTCTTCTATCACCACATCCATACACATTTTATCTTAGGCCTTCCTCTTTTCCTCTAACCTAGCAGCTTCATCCTTACCATCCTTTTCCCCAATATACTCATCATCTCTCCTCAGCACATGTCCAAAACAAAATAATCCCACTACTCTCTGGCTTTGTCTCCAAACCATGCAACCTGGGCTGACCCTCTAACATACATACATATTCTTAGTTTTATCCACCCTTGTCATACCCAGTGCAAATCTTTACATCTTTAACTGTGCCACATCAAGCTCTGAATCCTGTCTTTTTGTCAATGCCACAGTCTCCAACCCATATAACATAACTTGTCTCACTACCATCTTCTAGACCTTTCCTCTCACTCTTAAAAGTACTTGTCTGTCACAAATCACTCCTGACACTCTTCTCCACACTCCCCATCCTGCCTGTACTCTCTTCTTCACCTCTCCCCCACACTAGTCATTACTCTGAACTGTTGATCCCAAGTATTTAAACTCATCCACCTTTGCAAATTGCACTCCCTGCATCCTCACAATTCCTCTATCCTCCCTCCCACTCACACACATATATTCTGTCTTAGTCCTGCTGACCATCATTCCTCCCCTCTCTAGAGCCTATCTCCACCTCTTCAGGGTCTCCTCAACCTGTTCCGTACTCTCACTACAGATCACAATGTCATCTGCAAATGTCACAGTCAATATGGACTCCTCTCTGATCTTGTCTGTCAACCTGTCCATCACCACTGCAAATAAGAAAGGGCTCAGAGCTGATCCCTGATGTAATTCCACCTCCACATTAAATGCACCTGCCACGCCCACCACAGAACTCACCGCTGTCACACTACCCATGTACATATCCTGTAGCACTCTTACAGATGCCTCCGCCACTCCTGACTTCCTTATACAATACCACAACTCCTGTCTAGGTACCCTGTCATATGCTTTCTCTAAGTCTATAAAGACACAACTCAACTCCTTCCAACCTTCTCTGTACTTCTCCAACAACAATTTCAGAGCAAACATCACATCTGTACTGCTCCTTCCTGGCATGAAACCACACTGCTGATCATTAATCCTCACCTCCCTTTTTAACCTAGCTTCCACTACTCTTTCCCATAACTTCATGCTGTGACTGATCAGTATTATCCCTCTGTAGTCATTACAGCTCTGCACATCACCCTTATTCTTATAATTGGTACCCAGATACTTTTTTCCACTCCTCATGCATCTTCTCACTTTCCAAAATTACATTAAACAATGTGGTTAAGAAGACCACTGCCATTTCTGTTACATACCTCCATGTTACCACAGATATGTCATCTGGACCAACAGCCTTACTATTCTTAATTCTTTTCATAGCTATCCTTACCTCCTCCTTGCTAATCCATTGCACTTCCTGATTCACCATACCCACATCATCCAAACTTCACACCTTCACTTCTCATTCTCTTAATTCAACAGCCCCTCATAGTACTCTTTTCATCTGCTCAACACACTCTCCTCACTTGTGAGTATGTTCCCCTCATTATCCTTTGTCACCCTTATCTGCTGCACATCCTTCCTAGCTTGGTCCCTCTGTCTAGCCAATTGGTACAGGTCCTATTCTCCATCCTTAGTGTCCAACCTTTCATACAACCCTTCATACGCCACATCCTTAGCCTTTGCCACCTCTCTCTTTGCCATCCACCTCATCTCCTTATACTCCTGTCTACTTTCTTCATCTTTCTGACAATCCCACTTCGTCTTTACAAACCTCTTTCTCTGTATACTCCCCTGTACATCCTCATTCCACCACTAGGTCTCCTTGTCCCCCTTCCTCTGTCCAGATATCACAACAAGCACCTTTCTAGTCATCTCCCTTACTAGCTCAGCTGTAGTCAGCCAGATGTTCTGGAACTTTGCACTACCACCCACTGTCTGTCTTAACTCTTCCCCGAACTCAACCTCACAATCTCCCTTTTTCAGTTTCCACCATTTGATCTTTGGTGCTGCCCTCACACTCCTCCTCCTCTTCTTGATCACCTACGTCATCCCACAAACCAACATTCCATGCTGCCTAACTACACTTTCCCCTGTCACCACTTTACAGTCTCCAATCTCCTTAAAACAGACCCTACTGCATAGGAGATAATCCCCTTGTGTGCATCTTCCTCCACTGTTGTATGTCACCCTATGCTCCTCTGTCTGGTTAAACATGTATTCACCACAGTCATGTCCATCCATTTTGGAAACTCTACCACCATCTCACCTTCTGCATTCCTTTGCTTAACACCATACCTACCCATCACTTCCGGATCCCCTCCATTGCCTTCACCAACATGCCCACTGAAATCTGCTCAAATCACCACTCTCTGACCATTGGGTACAGTCATCACGTCATCCAACTCAGTCTAAACTTTTTCTGTCTCATCCATCGCACATACAACTAGTAGAGCATATGCAATAACAACAATCATCATTACACCATCAATGTCCAGCTTCATAAACATCACTCTATCCAACACTCTTTCCACCTCCAAAAACACTCTTGGCATACTGTTCCTTCAGTAAAACCACTACACCATTTCTCCTCCCATCCACACCATGATAGATCTATGTAGACCAGACTCAAATACACCGATCCTTACCCCCCTTCCATCTGGTCTCTTGTATTCACAATATATCAGCCTTCATTCTGGCCATCATATCAGCTAGCGCTGTCCCCATACCAGTTATACTGCCAACAGTAAAAATTCCTACCCTCACTACCACACTCCTAGCCTTTCTCCTCTCTTCCTGCCATATGAGCATTGGACATCCTCCAGGGTATGTCTTTGAATGCAAAGGCTACTGTGCTATCAGATGGCTTAAGTGTGTTACAGCAATATTACGAAGGTGTCACTAATTTTTTGCCGTTGCCCCCCCCCCCATGTATGTGTGGCATCCTCCAGATGTCCTGCTCTAACAGGTTGACAGGAATGACTGAGCAGCAAGAGTGTAAATACAGTGTGCCATACTGACATAGAACAGAAATGTATATCAGGTATTACCTGTGCACAAGTATGTATGAGTAGGTGCACCTGGCTGCCTCATAACAACAGACATTGGATGTAAAATGTCAGGTACATAAGATGTACATGTTGTACACCTGTGTAATCTCAGTTTCTGTGCATTCAACAGTTAGATTTCTACAGCTACTGGTTGTTGCATTGCCCTGACACAGACATGGGTACTAGAATAAGCATGATTATTAGATTGAAATTGGAGAGGTGTCCAACTGTGTTAAGGTCTTGTGTCCATGCCTACTACAAACAGCTATATGTCCACTGACATAGATGTATGGACTTAGCAATACCTTACCTGTAAAACCTGTCTCCACCAAAGTAGAGTAATCCCCTTTGCTGGACAGCAGCAATACACAAACCATATAATTGGTAGCTATATTGGCTGTACAGGGCAACGTAGGAACAGGCACCAACTTGGCAGCAAGTCAACCTTTGTCTGAATGAGTATATAAGGTTACAGGTGGATTACTGTAAGGCTAACAATGACTACAAATTGGACACATCCACCATTGGCAATCAGAAGGCCGTCTTTTCATATGTCTGCAATCTCAGAGGCAACAACCCAACCTACCCTGTAATGGTGGTCAATCACACCACATGCACACACACACCCATAGCTATAGCCAACCTACTGCAGACAGGTGTAAGGCAAACATCACCTCCTGACTCACCATCAGTGTAGGTGGATATACACAGCACCCACAACCCTCCCCTCATCATCAGGGAGCAGGTGCATACTGCCTAATCAAAGTCAACAAAAGCAAGCCTTCACTGGACCTAAGAACATTACTGGCTGCATCCTACATTAACTCAGGCATATGCTTCCAGCTCCATTACACACTGTATGCAAGCAAAGCCTGAGCACCATTGACATCCCATCTGCAAGGAAGATGGCCACTGTCATCCCTCTCCACAAATGTGAATGATGAATGGTGGTTTATGCAATGTACTGGCCCTCACTGGGGGAACATGACACATCAGGACCAGGAGTGCAATGCAGGTTCATACTGTGCTAATAGATGACAGGGGTATAATGTGGTTGTAAGTGGTTGCTAATGATAGGAAATATTGATCCCCTGGCTCTGTAAATAATTCTGGCCAATGTCTGAGGTCCTGTGATGTGTTTCTCTGTTTATGTCTTCCAGGTGCCATTCAGCATCAGCCAGCATACACTGCAGAGGAGACTGCAGTTAATACTGAAGCAATAATACAGCACCATGCAGTGCTGTTTGACTGGAGCTGACAAAATCTGTGGGAGCAGACTGCCCTGTGGAACGATCTTGTCCATAGAGTGAACACCTTTGGCCACCATGGCCACACATGCGATCAGGTCAGGCATCAGACAACTGGCCTGATACTTCGTGCCCGGCAAAGGGCTGCTGCCATGGCCAGGACCCTTACTGCTACAGGTGGGGGTCTAGCCACACAGGCACCAATTACGGCAACAGAGGATCTCCATGCCAACCTTAGGGCAGCCCCCACACAACAGCCAACACATGAAACACCAGTTGTGGAGATGGGTGGCACCCAGGCAACAGGTGAGAAGCATCCAGGTAAGGCCACAGTGTACATCAATTTAATCATGTAGCAGTCATACTGTCTTCAATATCTAGATGCATATGTCAGTTCAAGCTGCATTTTTGGGTGGGATTTAGTATTGTACACAGGTGCACATCTATGGTGTGTGACAGCAAACTGGGTAATATCATAGCTTGTACTGTGCCTGTGCAGATATGTAGCATTCATCTTGTACCAATGCCAAATGTGAGTCTGCTGACAATACCTCTCCTCCACAACTACATAGGTCCCTCTGGTCTACATGTGGGACAGCAGTCTGAAGCTGGTGAGTATGGGATTTCCCTGTTGTGATTCACCAGTACCCCAGGCATGTTAAGGTCATGCATGTGACCATGCACACAACTGTTACTCTCAGCTATTTTGCAATATCCGCATGTTCACTTGTGGTAGAGTTAAGTGCATTGCATTACAGTGCTCATCACAGGAGCCTATTTGCAGGAAATATCACAAATCTGCAGCATGCCTCACTACCTGCCATTGCAAGAAATCTGTACAAAGACTGACAAAATGGGGGGAAAAAGGCTCAACACTAGAGACATGTTTTATACATTAGTGTTATACACTGCATAAAAATGGTGTACACACATCTGTTAGAATGCCAGGTATTTGTGAATAACAAACATGAGAGCACAATTCCACATTTCTGAACCCTTCCAACCTTTCATTTGTCCTATAACCTGTACAATTCAATTGTAAAACAAACAAATATGTTAGGGGAGCAATTATGACACATAAAAACTGACAAGAAGCTAGCTGCACATGTGTGCACATGCTGAAGCTAATACTGTGTTAAAGCAGCTTTTGATATTATTACAGCATTACATCTTCTTGGGTACACACCTGCCATCAATTACAGAGAATCTGTGATTAACAGCAAGTAATGGTCAGCTGTTCTATCAGGATTATTCTAAATTTACTCAGTTGCCTGCTGCAGCAACAGCTATAGTTCACATGCAGCTTATGAAGCAGAAAAGGGATCTCATTTGTGAAAGGTATCAGTCCAGAGAAGGGTGCACACACATTTACACAGCATTGCATATACCATGGAACACAGTGAAGACAGTCATCAAATGGTGGTGGAAATATGGGGCAACAGTGACATTGCAAAGAACTGGAAATCCTTCCAAATGTGTGGAAAAGACAATACAGTCATATAGTCCGCTGTGGATTCCAACATGTCCTGTGATTCTCTTAGTCCGCTGTGGGCTCCAACATGTCTTGTGATTCTCTAAGTTTAGGAGTATGCCCAGTGGGACCTTCTATACTTAGAGTGGGACTCCATTCCAGAGATAGGTGTACAGACATCCTCAGATCATCACAGTGCTTTACCAGAGGAATACTAGTTGTATGATGCATAGACCAATATTATGAGGGCAGCTATGTACATTTTTGCCCAACAAGGTCATTTGTGAGGTGTGGCTACAGCCAGTTGAGTGATGGCATGCTGTGTAAACAGTCCAGCAACTTGGTGATATACTGGCTGGGGATCTCTTGCTCATGTTGTATCTTTCTAACCTGAGATGTCATATCCTTGTGTGGCCATACTTCTTACCTGTACATTTTTGACAGGTTGTCCAGGTGTTTGGTTAGAGGTTTCATCCCGTGTATGTAAACTTGCATTTTTATGGCAAGTTAGTTACATATAATTGAAAAGTGATGTTACAAAATAATGACAGACATTACTGTTTCAGACTACACAACCTTTAGACAATTCCTGCTACTACAAACCCCTCACCCTATACCACAATTCTCAGTATGTAAGGGCGATATTTACAACACATGCCTATCATTGTGCCTTTGTTCCACTTTTATTTCTGCCCTTGTCCAGACATCTTGCTGTCAGAGGTTGGGAATTATGGGTGTGGGTACAGAGTGCAATCTACTGTACAGGCATGTCCATTATATGTAAAAGCAAACATAAGTAAAAAGGATTATTGACAATAACCACTGGCAAATGTACCACAAAGCACTTATATTCACAAAAGCCGTATTACCTCAGCTACACATCCTTCAAGATGTCCATTATATGTGTAGTATATTCCATATAGCACTGTGACTTCCAGGTATGTCAGTGGCAGAGCAGTGGGTGTCAGTGACATACATAACTGTTAGCACTGCAGTTATCCACACATGGCCCTGGCAAAGACAGCACTGTACCTAGGGCACTACAAGCCAACTGCCAGGGGAACATGCTGGTCAGAGCTTGACAGTATTAACCACACATACACATAGCTCCTTGACCCCTGCATATTGTGGACAGGCAACAAGTTTTTATGTGTATTGGTACAGCCCTGCCAATGTGTACTATGCTGCTATTTCCCTGCAAACATGCATGCTACTGCATTTCTGTGGGTATATTGGGGGGCACATCTGTCATCTGTACACATTTACACAGACTGTGCTGATATTTGTTTTACATTTTGGTTCCATTTACCATAATATTGTGCTCTGTCTTGGGGATTAGAGGGATATTAGTAAAGAGCACAAGTCAGATTGTAATAGCATACATTTGAGTTTCAGACTTCTTACCCTTCATAGCCTTACTGCAACTGTGAGTCCTTCTGTGCTATCACTGTGTGAGTCTGGAGGGGGTGATTCAACATTGCTGACATTTACGTGCCTTTATCAGACATTTCTCTCTGGTTTTCTACAGCTGACTTGCTGTGTGGGTGTGAGGGGTGAGTATGGGACCCCAACACTGACATCCATGCCTGTGACCTATGACACCCTCCCAGTTAGTTGTCGCCACACATATACTGCAGTAGGACTTGCCATCTTGGGTACTCTGCATAGTGTGTGGAGGCTGTTTTTTGGCAGACATTCCCTGGTGTCCCACATAACTGTCAGTTGTCTGCTACTATCCCAATAGGTCACCCCATTTCTTTGCATGCATGCAACATTACCAGAGATATGCTAGCAAAACATACTAATCCATTCATTATTGTTAAGAAGACCGACTTACCTTGTGCTTGTGGCAGTTGTGAGGGTGATGCTTGAGGGCTACCTATGTTGGATGCACACAGTACACTCCCTATACATGTTAAGTTACATATAGTGTGATGTGATGTGTGTGTCATCCATTTTACAATGTGTGCGAGTCAGAGAGAGGTGTCAGTCTCTGGGTCCCTACAGTGTCAGTGTGTGTGCTATGTGTTGCCTCTTTGCCAAGGCCTGAGCATACTGGGCATGCCTCCACCTGCCTCCAGGAGCAGGCTCAGAGGCCTCCTCCTCTGAGTCCCTCTGTGCCTTTGCTTTCTTGTGTCAGTGTGTGTGCATTTCTGATGGGCATCATCATCCACAGCTCCAGTGCATAGCCAGCATCCCCCAACAGATGGCCATATGGGATACCCCCACTGGCAAATGCCTGGTACAACTGTGGCAAATGCCAGATGTGGGAGGTTGGCATAATGGTTAAGGTGTTTACCTTGCAGACACAAGGTGCAGGGTTTGATTCTCACATGGGGTAACTGGCTAGGCTTAAAATGGCCCAAAGGGGCAATTAGCCTAGTACTAATCTATGAACCTATGAACCTTTGATAGCTTCCAGGCTGCCAGCACACACATTCATGATAATGCCCTAGGCATTGCACACAACCTTGCAGTTGATGGGGGGAATACATTGTGGTTTATGTAGACCCTACCCTGTTCACTGGGTGGTGCTTTGATGTGGATGTGCGTACAGTCTATTGTACCCAGTACCTCCTGGTATTTTGCTACATGGTGGAAGGGACACATATTGCTGGTCCTCTCCTCATGGGTGTTGGAGAAGTTAATGTGCTCACCAGCATGTGGTAGCATGGCATCCAGGAATTGGTGGAGTACCCTGGATGCAGATGCCTGTGAGACCCCCATGATGTCCCCAGTAGGTCTTTGGAAAGTACCTGTAGCTAGAATTCTTAAGGCTACACACATCTTGGTATCCGCTGGGATGAGTTCCCCTCTGTTGGCTGTAGGTCTGAGTTGAGACCAGCACAGCTCAGTGATTTGCTGAAGTATGTCTCTGTCCACCCTGTAGTGCTCTACTATCTCCAGATCATGTAGCCCCTGGTAAGTTACCCTGGGTCTGAGTGCTCTTCTCCTCCTCTCTGGTCTGTGATGGTTGTCAGCATTATCCTCCTCACCGTCCTCATCCTCTAGCACATACTGATGGATCAAAGCAATGGCAGCCACTAACATTTTTCCAGTTAAAATTCCCCGCATGTGTACACAATGGTGCAGAGTTTGTGGGAAAAAAACAGACTGTAAGGTGCTTGCATAGTTTATACTGTTGTGCTGCAGATGCTGCCTGTATAATTGACTGACTATGATGCTGACTACCTGCTAGCTACGTAATTTGTTCTTCATTGTTTTTATTCTGCTCTTTTCCTTTTTTTTTTCTTTTTTTCCCTTCCCATTTCTGCCCCTTTTAAGCCCCGAGGCACACCGTGCAAACCTGGTGCCCAAATGTAAACAGTCCTATTTCTGGGTTTTTTTTTTTTTTTTTTTTTTAGATCCGGTACGCAAACCCATTTAGGTAATGTAAACAAAGAGAAATGGCCCTCCCTGGATATGAACATGCTCTTCATTTCATGGAACAAGTCAAAACAGACTCAGAGACACACCCCCTCGATTAGCTGTGCTTAGCTAAGCTTATCTGGGGGCCATAGGGCTCCAATGTTCTTACACCACGCATGACACACCCCCTTTACATGTCTGTTGCTCCTCCTGCTTACACAATCATGTTATAGCACCTACACAGTTAGGTGCAGTTTAGCACTTAGAAGATTTTTGTGATTCAGTAAATTTCCCCTCGTTTGCATACCCCACTGCCTTAGTCCATAGTTACTGCACTACCTCAGAGCCTTTTCCCTTAACAACTACTATTCCCTGGTATTGTTTTCATTCTGCATGCCATAGACTATAATGGCAAAATGTAGATTTCCCTTAATATTGAGTTTTCACATATTTTTTTTTATTTTCAACACAATCCTGTTTGCGTGCCGCTGCCCTATGCTTAAATGGTCGAGAGTGGCCAAAAAAAAACTTTTAATTTTATGAAAACTGAAACACTTTTCCATGCCAATGACTATATATTTGGCCATTGGCATGCCTAAAGAGTATAATACATGTTTTGTTTTTGAGCTGTCATGCCTTCATTTTCATTTTTGTAGAAATGCATTTGGCTAGTAGCCGAATACATTTCTGCAACTAACATTATTCTTGCACAGATGCCTGCCTGCTTGCTGAATCACTAATTCATCTCATTTGCATGGTTTTCACCAGCAAATGAGCTAATTAGCATTTTGCAATAGTGTCCTTGCAGAAATAGTGTAGGAAGGCTCGTGCACGTCAAAACAGTAGTTTACTGGATTGCTCGGCAGCCATATTCCATGCAGGAGCAGTTACGCTGTTCCTGCATGGAAAAAAAACATTATTGAATCCTGGGGGTTACTGTATTTAGTCTGACTGTATTAAAAGCATTTGGCAGTTGTAGGAAACTCACAGGCAATGAATCCCAGATGTACATTCTAGGACCACTTAGGAAGGTAAAGCCTAATTACTGACGATCAACAGTTGCTATCTGAAATGAAGAGAGATGCAAGATTTGTATTTTTTGTTTGGTTTGGGTTTTAAGTGTAAGCTTCCTGTATGTCACTATAAAGGACACTGCAGTTCATTTATGATAATATAGCTGCATGCAGGAAATAAGTTCTGCAAGTGTGCAAGGAACAGTTTAAGTTTCCATGCCTTGCTGTAAATCTAATATACATACGTGTGTGTGTGTGTGTGTGTGTGTCTGTGCATGTGTTTTTGTGTGTGTGTGTGTGTGTGTGTGTGTGTGTGTGTGTGTGTGTGTGTGTGTGTGTGTGTGTGTGTGTATATATATATATATATATATATATATATATATATATGTACATACACAGTCCCAGGGATTCAGTAAGGTTCCGTGCAGGACTAGCTTATTCCTGCATGGAAGCGACTGTTTAGGAGCAGCACGGCAGTGCACCATGCATAGTAATGAAGGCACGCTTCTTCTGCTCCTAAATGGACATGGAGTGTGGTTGAATGCAGGGGGTGTGTCTGAGAGTAGAGCTCTCACAATACACACACCCCTGCACTTAGGAAGTGCTGTTTGGCAATAACAATGAGCGAGAACGCTCATAGGAGGTTGCATACCTCCCAACTGTACAAATCATAGCATAATGTCCACACATTTGTTGCCCATACAGCTGGCCTGTACCCAAGTTGTACCCTGAAATCACGGGATGATGTCAGGAATGAAGCCGTAAAATAATGGCATACGTATGACTGTCATACACCAAAACCATCAGAAAAACTATATTAAAACCAATCCTGTTACTCTAGCAACTGTCCCAAGTTTATAAGAGCAATAATTAAAATATGTCCATAGTCGGACCTCATGTTGTCAAGCTTTGTTCGGATAATGTGCATTAAGAGGTTAAGAGGTATAGGGGGTTGCTAGGATGTCTGCCAAATGTGCAGATGCATGCAGGAATCCAGAGCAATAAGTGAAACCTGTCCCTTCCAAGAGAAAATATCAGTAGAAATTTTTTTTATCAAACAGATTAAATTTAACTATAGGTGCGCGGGTTTGTCCATTGCCTAGCTACAAATACTGTAGCTTAAATGGCACAAGAAGATAAATATCAAGATACATGCAAATGAAGCAGTACTGCAATAGTGTAGTGGTCAGACTGTTCACCTTGCGAGCGGTCGTTCCTGGTTCCATTCTCACTGTAGTAAATTCCATTTTCCATGTCAGATCACTTTATGAATAATTTATTTTGCTGTATAACCTACTAAATAACATATATTTGTGAACTGGAGTACTGCATTAAATGCAGATGTGAGGTGTCAATGTAATAATGTAAAATCCACAGATAATCACAAATGCCTCATACAGTATATGTAGAAATGAATCAGGGATACAAGTCGAACGTATAATGTGCAATGAATGATAAATCCATAGAGTGTCCAAATCCACCACCTTCCCAAGAACCATATTACATTTCTGTCTAAATTAGTGTGGGGGTAAGCGGGAGTAAGCACTTGTAAGCAGTAGTAAGCAGGAATAAGCCTGTTTGCTTGGGGGTAAGCAATGCACACACAGGTTAAGAAATATTGAAGCTATCTCTCTGTAAGCATATTTAACCAGAAGTTAGCATTGTTTACCATCGCGCAAATCTGTGAAAACCGCTTACAATTGCTTAAAAGTGCCTTAATCAGTCTGTATCCAACAGCCACTGTTCTGTCCAGCAATAAAATACACAGCCCTTGCAGGTCTTGAACCCAGGACCCTATACACTATAGTCACAGTAGTTAACCAGTAACCCATCACAGCAGTACGTAAGACTGAGGTATCACCAAACAGATCCTTACTATAGGAAAATAAAAATTTACATGTGAAAGGAATCTATATACTGTTTTATGTTATATAACCTACTACATAACATAAATATGTGAACTGGAGTACTGCATTAAGTCCAGATGTAATGTGTCATTGTAATAAAGTGTTGAAATCCCCCAATAAACACAAGGACCCCATACAGTGTACATACACATGAATCATGGATACCAAACACATATATAACATGTAATGAATGATAAATCAATGACAAACAGCAAATAGTGTGCAAATTAAAAAATAAGCAATGCTAAGCATTGCACACCCGTGCTTACTAGGTGTAAGCAATGTGTAGGCCAGTTAAAACAGTTTTCCCATTGGTATACCCCTTTAAGCAATGCCATCCTTAGGTAAGCAGGTTTGCCCATAGCTTAGCATTTTCAAAACCATCCAATCATGGCAAAGCACGGGAAAATGGGCCTATTTAAACCCCACAGGTGGGAATACATCTCATAACTGGTTGCAGTTTCCTCCTGTAGGCACTATGACTGGTGTGGGTGAAGAATTGTGCTTCTGGGCACAGCAGTGGGACATTTAGGAGTCCCAAGTCATGGCAGGACTGCTTATTAAAGACCATGACCAGGCACTGCTGCAAGGCCAGTGCCAGGGTTCCCAATATAAAGCAGAAGCCTGGGACCATCTCTCCATGACCTCACCAGTGCCACTGGCATCCCTTGAACTGGTGAGCAGGTCAGACATCACTATGCCGACCTGAAACGGAGAAAGAGGGAGCTCTTGGATCAGTGGATCCAAGAGGCTAGGCAGGCGGGTGATGTCCCAGCCTTGTGTAAGATTAAGTCTACTACCTGTTTAATAAATGCCAGCCCAAGTATATTATGGATAGGTATGGCTAAATGGATCTCAAAGTCTTTGACAGCGGCAGACGAGCGGGCTGTGAACCGGGAAGCCCATGCCTGTAGACTGCAGAGGTTGCATCATGAGGCAGGTTAGTAATACTCTTGCATGTACTGTTATAAGAAATAAATCTAAAAGTAATAAAAGTTAATTGCCAGTATAAAACCTGTATTGCATATGGCATGTACTGAATAAACCAGACAATATGACAGGAAGAGTCTCATATTGGTTGTATGTAAATACAATGTTAACAGCCTGACAATAAAGGTCTAACTGCTGGACTGCTTGTGTTTACTCTATCATATGGTAATGTAGTGTTGCAATCTCTTAATAGTACTGTTGTATTAAGCTCTGTTACCCACACTGTGCTACATAAATAAAATGTGTAGGAATGTCTGTATATGACTGTTGTAATCACAAGAGGTCATATTGCACAACTGAGAGAGAGACTTAGACAGAAAACAGTGCAAAGATAAACAACATAATCCAAATAGCACACTCAATTGAGATGTGAAGTGTTGTATTTTTAGCACACACAGCCATGGTTCGAATCCTGGGAGTGGTAGTAAGCTGTATGCAGAATCATACCTCTCAACTGTACAGATATTGTCAGAAAATCCAGATAATTGGTGTAAGTCCCCTGCTTGTCACCCTGTCCCCCTGGCAAATCAGTGGGATGATCCCAGAAGTTTAGGCAGCAAATAATGACATATAACTGATTGTCAGACATCATAACTGTCAGAAATATATCCATAAGAATAAACCTGTCACTCTAGTAACTCACCAAAGTGTTATGAAAGTAATAAGCAAAGTATGTCCAACTCCACCCCCATGTTGTGAAGCTATGAACAGAGTATGTGCAGTAAAAGAGTGAGACGTATATGCATAATAATAATGTGGAATCTGGTAATATGTGTGCCAACATTCAAGTAGTGTCAATAAACATTCCCCCCAACAGGTCTGTCAGATACAAAAACTGTGCCTAGAAATAAAAGATTGAAATCCTGGACTGGTACTGTTTAGTCTGGTATTGTATGGCAGTGTTAGTGTAGCAGTATCTCTGACTAATAAGGTATTACTCATCACTGTCATCCACACAGTGCTACATAATAAAACTGTCTAGGAAACCCTGTATAAGAGTGTTGTAATTACCAAGTTCATTTTGTAAAGCCACGGGAGACTTATAGACAGAATTCAGAGAAAAGATACACTGCAATATCTATATAGCACACATAGCTGTGATGTACAGTATTTTATTTAGCACACACAGCCATGGGTCGAATCCTGGGAGTGGTAGTAAGTTGTATGCAGAATCATACCCCTCGACTGCACAGATCTGTCCAGAATGTCCAGATAATTGGCCCATATCTGCTGGCTGTTACCCTGTCCCCCTGGCATATCACCGTGGTAATCTCTGATATTTAGGCACCATTTAATGTTATATAACTGACTGTCAGGCCTGTAAATATTTGGAAAATGTCCATGAAAACAAACCTGCCATTGTACAACTCACCAAAGGTTTATGAGGGCAATAGTCAAAATACGTCCCAGTTTCACCTGCATGTTGTGAAGATGTGCCCAGAGTGTGTGCAATAAGAGGTGGAGAGGTATGTGCATAACATCAAAATGGAATCTGGGAATATGCATAGAAACAGGCAGGTAGTGTTACCAAACAAAACCTCCACAGGTATACCAGGTAAGAGGTGTGTACTGCAGGTAAAACACAGTTTATGTATATAGTTGTCTGCATCCATACCACTGACCAAACTAAGGCCATAGGGTAGTGTAATAATACCTGTAAGGTATAGATCACAGGACTGACTAGAAAAGTAATGAGAACTACAGGGATATACAAGTTGTTAACTGACCACCATATCTGCAACAATAAACTTAATACACAACTCAATTGGTATGTGCACAATTAAATCTACTGTTGTCCTATTGTTCAATAAATACTGAAATTTGTTCCTATGCATGTGACATGTTGAAATACTCCCACATTGGTGGCATGCTGCCATCAATGTACCTGCATGCTGTTGTAATGGCTACTGTGGTTCCATATATGCATGTGTTCTGTTTGCTATGCAACTGTTCCATATCTGGTGTTTTGGGTTAATGGAAATATCTATGCATTCTGTTATACATAATCCTGGAATGTGTTGATGATACTAACCCACATATGTTTTAAAATTGAAACACCATACGATGATTGGGAAGACCGGTCCCAGCGGACCCACCTCTCCCACTTCATCTGGCTATGGCATCGGGCACCAGCATGTCTGGGACCCATCCTGGGACCTCCTCGTCTGCTGGTCCTGCACCACCTTCTGGTGGAAACAACTCAGAGGATGGGGCTCACCCCCCCTGGGAGTGGGCACGGACAGGATACTATCACCCATTGTCAGGTTGAGGGTTTGGTGCATAGTGAGCCCCACAGGGAGTTTGGAGATCTGCTACGCCAGCTTGAGGGCCGCGTGGGGCAACCAGTGGGTCAGCCTGCCCCTCCTACTCATCCCCCACCACAGCCACCTTTGGGACCATGAAGGTGCAGTGGTGACCTCAGTCCCAGTGTTTCCACTAGGGGGCTCATGGGCTTCTAACTTCCAAACACCCCTCCCCATCCAAAGTGTTTACCCCCACATGTTTCATATACCACCCCTGTATGCTGTCTTGTCTGTTATCCTATCCAACCTACCTCCCCAAATATTCCTACTATCCATCCCCAACATACCACTCTCACCTTAAAAAAGGGTAATCTGTTCCCAAAAGAAATCTCACCCAATACATAGCTGTCCATTTTGCACATGTGTCTACTGGACACGTAATCTGGTCTAATTGGCTTCACAACATATTATTGTCCTTAACCTTCTCTCAGGGGTATGAGTGTCCAAATCTACCTCTAAATCAGTGTATATGCAAAGCTGTTGCTGCAGAAGAAATGGACAGCTATGGACTTTCCCTACACCCGTCCTGCACATCCCTAGCTATTTTCCCTATTGTCGTTCCCTCTTTGTGCCCCTTTTTCACCACTTTCCTGGCAACCCTTTTTCTTTTCTTTTAAAGAAATTAGAATAGGGTAAGTGGGAGTAAGCACTTTTAAGCAGCAGTAAGTGGGTTTAAGCCTGTTTGTGTGGGAGCAAGCAATCCCTACATAGGTTAAGCAATTTAGAAGCTGAGTATAAGAAACTGTAACCAGACATTAGCAGTGCTTACCTTCACGCAAACCAAAGGAAACCCACTTACAACTGCTTAAAAGTGCCTTAATCACTCTGTATCCAACAGCCCTTGTTCTGCCCAGCAACAAAATACACAGCCTTTGCAAAGCTCAGAACCAGAACGATGCACACCATAGCCAAAATAATTTATCACTAAGCCATGTCAGATATACATAACCCTGATGATTTCACAAACATATCATCCAGCACAGCCATTCAACAGTAGAGGAAAAGTATTTATACATGTAGATGTATGTTTGTGTGTGTGTATATATATATATATATATATATATATATATATATATATATATATATATATAATGTGTCTATATATAATATATATATATATATATATATATATATGTATATATATATAAATATATACATATATATAGATATAGATGGATGTCTACATATATATGTCTATATCTATATATATATATATATATATATATATATATATATATATATATATATATATATATATATATATATATATATATATATATATATGTGTGTGTGTGTGTGTGTGTGTGTGTAAACATATATATATATATGTATATTTATTTATATATATATTTATATATATATATATATATATTTATATATATATATATATATATATATATATATATATATATATATATATATAGATATATATATACATATATGGATCTAGGCCTTTTGAACGAAAGTTCAAAAGCCCGAATCCATTATCACCGAAGGCACGTTAACAAAAGCGCTTTCATCAAAAAAGCACTTTTGTTAAAGTATGTTAAAATAAACCACAAAATCGACTTGAATGCAGGGGGGGCGAGCCCCCTCAACCCCCCTACTTTAATAGTCTCACTCCAAGGTCGCACTGCAGTGGGGATAAGGGAATTTTCCCTTACCACACTGTAGTAAGACTGGAACAATAAGCATACTTATGTGAAAGTGCTGCTTCGGTGAACAGCACTTTCTTGCAAGTATGCTCATCAAATTGGGATTCGGTGAAAGATGCAGTTGAGCATCTGTACGGATCCTCTCTCTCTCTCTCTCTCTATATATATATATATATATATATATATATATATATATATATATATATATATATATATATATATACACACACACACACATACAGATATATATATCTATAGATATAAAGAGAAAATAACAAATACATATATGACCAAAGGCACCATTAGTGGGGGTGAGGGGGCTCAAGCTAAGTACCTCTTGTAAATATTGATACCACCCCTCCCCTACAGCCAAACAGATCTGCCCTGCAACACAATACCAACACTTGCATGTCCCATACGCAGGACCCTACACAACATAGCCACAAGAAGTTAACAGTACTCCATCCCATCTGTATGATGTCAGGATGGTATCAATAACATATCATGGAGTACAGTCTGGCTACCATAGGGAATGTACAATGTGGAAGCAATAAACATTCCAAAGGCACACACACACACACACACATACATGTATCTATATATATATATATATATATATATATATATATATATATATATATATATATATATATATATATATATATATATATATATATATATGTGTGTGTGTGTGTGTGTGTAAATACACATACACACACATAGATATGTATAGGAAGATACATATTTAGAGGGTGTACAACATATTCAACAGCCAGTATTTCTACAGTTGCCACCTTTTCAAATGGACAGTGTATATTTCACTGATACAAAAGACAATTGTTGCATAAAACATATACCCATAGAGAAGTCAAAGGATATGACACCCCACACAGGTTTGCATACATAAGAAATGTTTATTTGTGTACTATTACAGTTGTATATGCCATGTCATATAACTGTTAGGTCTTTGAAATACATACTAACTGAGTGATGCAATTCTCAAGCAGATAATTTTATACAGTAATCCGAAAGCATAAAATATGTTGCTGTCCAGGCCTAGGCCTTCAAGTAGTACAACAGGAAAGAAAGACTGGGCCAGAGGATAACAATCAACCAACAGTAAGTAATGCAGATGTATAGTTCAGCATCCTCCAGTTACACTCTGTACTCAACTCCTAGGGGGAAAAGAATTAAGTTGCCACAATGAGGATGTATCTGTTACATAACAATGCTTAACTGAAAACATCACTATCACACTGACAAACAGAACAGTCTGTATGACAGTAAGCACTAGGTATGAAATTCTACAGCCATATTCCTTAAGGCGTCTTACTACCGATATCCCTCACATGTTGTAACAGCCTAGGTTATATATGGTGCATACCCCTCCCCCATAGACTGACTTACAGGGGCATATAACACTGTTACATACACTGACCTTTAAACTGCAGAAGGGCACACATGTTTTGTCCAGCTGTAGCCCACATATATATGGACCCTACCCCACAATATGTCTGGGGACCACAACAGCACTGAAATGATGGCAGGAATGGCAGCACAACATAATCACAGGTCACTACATAACAACCTCTTACTGCATGTCATATGGACAAAGCCTATGGTATAAAGGTGGAGGACAGAGGCCGAACACAAGGCCATATTTGAAATAGTGTTGTTATACACTGAGAAAGTTGCTGGTGTTACAGGATAGTCTGCGACATACCCTTAGTCAGGAATATGAAGTCAGATACACAAATGGATGTAGCCATGTACTGATAGCACTCAACAGACACAATGCCAGTGATATATCTGACACAAGACCTGTGTGGTGGACAGACAAAGCATAATAGGCAATCATTTGGCCATCATGTGGATAGGCCCACAGTTGAGAGCTATACGGACAGACTGCATTCCATGCTAAACTAGTATGTACACATAAACCCTGTAACACTGGTGCTATACAATGCATATAACAACACTCTTCACACTGTCTGTAGGTCTGGAACCTTATACAAATATATAGCTGTCCTGAGTCTGCATGTCCTCTTGTAAGAGGTATTACTACCTGTTGTCTGTAACACTGCTGCCCACACACAGGAAGGATGTCCTTCATACAGAAAAGGTAAAGGGACCATGCCCACATGATGTAGGAATTTATTGCAGAAGGTTGCCATGACAGTGGTAACTGGAAGTACTACACAGCATGCTACATACAGGTAGCAAGTGGTGGACACTGATTGATGCAAAGGCCATCAACTGATCATGTGCATCACCTACAAAATCCATGCTGCAATCTATTCAAAGCAGCTCAAAATCCATTTACTGGAGAGCGACCAAGATAGAGAGAGAGACAGTGAAAGCAAAAAAGCAAAAAAAAAGCAAATACAACAAACAAAAAAAAAAACACATCCATCCAGTCATCCACACAGCAAATACAACAAACAAAAAAAAAACACATCCATCCAGCCATCTACACAGCAAACTATCCAGAAGAGACATCATTCCCACAACAGGTATGGGAAGTATATATGCATGTAATTCAATGTAGTACTTGGCCCATAATAATGGGATAGATGATGTGGAATGATTTATATGTGCCATCAGGTGTTGCTGTAATGATGTCCAGCTGAACAACTGCCATGGACAATAGTGTCTGTCCCTGTGGGCAGTGGGCCATACTTGTCAAGTGTGCAGATCAGCACTACCTGACAAGATGTAAGCCATCATAGTGTGTGTTGTGTAATGCAAGACATGTATATTAGTGTGGCCAATAGCTAGTGGTGGAAGTAATGCCGTTATGATGAACACCTGTGTTCCAGAGCCCACCACTTGCAGGACAGTCATGTTAACATATAATGTAGCATGCACAAATGCCATACGTGAGTAATAGGATTACCTGCAATCTGTCCCTACATATACCCCCTAGTTTTAGGCTGTGTCCACATGTAGCACCTGTCTGTGTTGAAGCAAGCCAGAACAGTGCAGCTGTGCAGGACGGAGAGTTAGAGAGTGTGGACCTGATGTCTGAATGCACCCCATACACACACACACACACACACACACACACACACACACACACACACACACACACACACACACATATATATATATATATATATATATATATATACAACTCATAATATATATCTACATATATATAGATATATATATACATGTGTATGTCTACATATATATAAACATACACACACACACACACACACACACACACACACACACACACACACACACACACACACACACACACAAACACACACACGTATATAAATACATATCCACAACTTTTGCATGACAGTGCTGCATGATATGGGTCAGGGAATATCACACATATCAATACACACACATATATATATATATATATATATATATATATATATATATATATATATTTATACAGCAGTAAGTGCGTGCAAAATGGACAATTATGTCAGGTGTGAACCTCATGAAACCACGAAAAGATAAACCAACAAGTAAAAATGAAAAAAAAAACGGTACCAACTGCAGACAAAGTGGAGATGTAAAACTTTTAATGGTTAGCGCTTTCATGCGAATAATCCTTGCACTTCCTCAGACAATTTGACAAACCAAGCACATCCAGCCTATGTACCTGAGAATGTTAATTAACCAATTAAATAATTAATTTTAAACATAAGTTAATAAATAAATTAAATCTACTTTAAAAATAAAATGCTTCATATATAGAAAAAAGAAAATAAATATAAAGAACAAAAACAACACCTACAAATACTTCTTGTATCCTATATAAAATATTTGCTTACTTAAACATTGTTACTAAATATTTGAAGGTGAGAACCTCATGTTGGGAACACATTGCCCTTGTTTGTGAAGGTGGGAATTGGAAATTTGGGGAAGGATAGCAGGTATATTTGTGGAGGTGGGTTGGGCTGGAACATAGAGAATACAGCCTACAGGGGCAGTCTATGACACATGTGGTGGGTAAACACCCTGGATGGAGAGTGTCATCTGTGATTTGGAAGCCCCATGAGCCTCCATATGGAAACAATGGGACCAAGGTCCCTACCCATGGGTAGTCACGACATCAGCTTCATGGCCCTGAAGGTGCCTGGGCTGGAGGCTGAGCAGGAGGAGCATGCTGACCCTGTGAGTGTGTACTGAGGGCCTCAAGGTACTGTAGCACATCCCCCATGTCTCTGTGGACCTCCCTATGCACCAGACCTTGGACCTGACCTCGGGTGACATGTCTGTGTGTGCTCCTGGGGAGGTGAACACCATCCCCTGATGTGGTTTCACCTGAAGGTAGTGCAGGACCAGTACATGAGGAGGTCCCAGGGTGGGTCCCACATGTGATGTGGCCTGGTAACATGGCCAGATGAGATGGGAGAGGTGGTTCTGCTGGCAACTTTTCCCTAAACATGCTATTGTGTCACTGTTATAGAACATATGAGGGTAGTAATAGTCCACACATTCCCAGATCATGTCCGACAGCATGCATAGATATCCCCAATAACACAAAACAACAGATGTGCAGCAATCACATAGCAAGCAGAACACATGCATATATGGAACCATAGTGACCCTTACAATGGCATGCAGGTGACATTGTCCATAACAGGCCACCAATTATAGTGTCCCCACAGGGAACATGACTACAAATACATAGCACAAAGTGTTGTACAATACGATATATGTCCCAATGGTAGGTATTCTGTAGACATAGCTGTTGAGTTGTGTGATCAGATTGTTGTTGCAAATATGGTGAGGGAGACAGAGATGTGTATTAAAAACTATGATAACCTTGCTGTATGAGGTCCTCAGACCTGTTTCCATTTTTATGTCTTTCAGGCAAGATGTCCAGGGAGATGCTGCCCATTTATACAGAGGAGGAGAATGATGTCATCAACTCACACCTGGTGTCGTTTGGCACAACAGCCCAGGATCAGCAGGAATGGACCGCCTGTGGAATGATCTTGTCCAAAGGTTAAACAATGTCAGCCTGCATAACCACAGTTATGAGCAGGTCCAGCATCGATGCACAAACCTACTTCACAATGCCCGTCAGCGTGCTGCAGCAGTCAGGGGGGACCAGCTTGCAACAGGAGGGGTCATAACATCCAGCCCCCTGACACATGTTGAGGAGCTGCTTGCCAGCCTTGGGGAACCTGCCCACCCACACAAACAACACCTGGTGGAGAGCATAGTGGAGGTGGTGCTACCCACACAATGGCAGAGAAGCGTGCAGGTAAGGCCACAGGGCACATCAGTAGACCACTGTTGCATATCCATCTGCATCTGTACAGTTAGATCATACATATGTGAGATGACATATATATAGTCTGTTGCTGCGTAGTAGTAATAAACAGATGTGCGTAATCTGTAGTATTGTGGGCTTGTACTGTTGACGTACTGTAATGCTGTACCCACCTTGTACCAATGCCACAGTTGTGGTTACTGACATCACATCTCTCACATACTTATGTAGGTCCCTCTGGTATACCTCCAGGGCAGCAGCCAGTAGCTGGTGAGTATGGTGTTTGTTCAGGTTTGCCAATACACCTGTCATGTTATGGCCATGGTATATTCCATGCACACATTTAACACACCTACCCATAATGCATGCCTTACATGTTCACATATTGTTGCTGTTAACTGCACTGCATCACAGTGGTCACCATGATGGTGTATCTGAAGGATATGTCAGACTCCTGCAATATAACTAACATCCTGTCACTGCAAAATGTGTGCACAGAGTTGAACATAATGGTGGGACAAATGGCCTACAGTAGGGACATGTGTAAAACATCACCCTTATACAGTGCTACAGCAGTGTATATACCAGTATTACAATGGCAACTGTTACAGATCTACACTATGGCATATCACAGTACTGCAGTCCACAATGCTTACAACCTGCAATGTGGTCCTAACATGAGCAATGAGTGTGTAATGTGGAATTGTATGTTAGGACAGCAAATATGGGGAATACATACCTTCACAAACACTGGAAGCATATGTGTGTACACACTCCAGATAAAATATAGTGGAAGCAGCTGTTGAGGTACTGACTGCATGGATTCTTCATAAGAATGCACCTTCCAGCAAGTACACATCCCCAATATCACACCAATAAATGGTCTGCTGTCCAAGACATTTGGCCATCAAATGTGCCCACTTACCTGCAACAGAGGGACCAATGACTTGCACACATCTTACATGCCATGGCGTGGACCCCATACCCAACAGGTAGCACCCAGGATTTGGACATGTAGCCATACCTCACCATTGCATATACTATGGCAAACAGTGCAGACAGTCATATATGTGGCGAGAATGCATGGGACAGGAATAATGTAGCAAATAAACAGATGGCCATTCAAGACAGGTGATGTCACATGCAGCAAACCAGTTAAGCAGGCTGCCTAGTAACATGCCACAACACTGAGGAAGTTGCAGGAATGTCTAGCAAGTACTAGCGATGCAGTACCAATGTCAGCAATTGCCTGGACTCTGCATACGTGTGGTCCATGGGTTAGGATAATCAGCTGGGACAGTTGTACTACAGGAAACATCAGCCATGTATCTCTACAGGTAGTGTATGCATAACAGAAAAGGTCCCCAAAAGGCATGCGTTGCAATGTGTACTGGTGTACCAAGACCACATTGGAAACCTACAGATAGTTCAAGTAAGATACATGTGCTGCACAACCAACACCTCACCCCACCTCAGGCCCAACATCCCCATCTGTACCTTGCCAGTGCCAGTGTACACCTGTATGTTTGCCATTCATTAGCTGGGACTAGGCTGCTACACATGGTGTTCAGTGTTTGGGACACTGCAAACTAACACACACGTTTAGGCCATAGTTACCAAGCATCTGCAAAAAGGCTGAAGGCGGGGAGGGGGTGACATCATGACACAACAGTGCACTGCAGCAGAGACCCAAAGGATGCTATGAATGGATGTATCTGCACACAGTCAGGGTCAGTAACTGTGGCAGACATAACTCTGACTCCACAGCAATAGTGATGGCAGTGTGTGAACTCCAAGGGATGTGCACATTGAGTTGACCTTGCAATCATGCATAGTTGGGGGACATGTGTAAGGCAGACTGACCAAATACTGGCAAATGCAGATGGCCCATGCTAGTATACTCCTGCCAGGAATAGTCACTGCTGTAGTACACATAACAGTAGGAACAACAATCCATCATGATAAGGGCGTGCACTCATATGCACCCACAAAGTGTATGCATCTCAATCAGCATCAGCACAAGTAACACATTTGTTTGACACTGCATTTGATTGTACAGGTCATATGTCACATATCAGGTTCATGCAATGTTAGCATATGCAGTAATGTGGTCCCATGGCATATCAAAGAAGAGGGCATCATATCAAGAAGGGTGAGTACATTCCCCATAGCCAAGGTAAGGTTTGACAGTTTTCAGTGTAATTGTATCATATTGGCCATACATGCACCTTTGATGATGACATCTGTAAATCAGACATCAGGCATTCACAAATGACATCTGTTCACATATCATCCCAGGTATGTGTCGGACAAACACATAGGGGCTGTGAGCAGCAGAGCAGACATAACTGACACAGTAATACACATTCAGCAATGGTGTGTACACCTGTGAGGCATGGTGCACAGTACATGCCAGGGTGCTGAACAGATACACAGCAATACTGTGTACATGGGTGCACTGTGTTCCAGGGGAAGGGGCATCACCTACTAACACAGCCCATGAATCACACAAGTATACTGTTGCTAGCATGGGTGGACTATATCTGAACTGCATGCTGTTGAGTAACATATGTCATGCATGTTGACAGATGGGTAATGGGAGGTCTGTGTGTAATATCTTCATGCAACCTCACCTGTAAGTGTGTGTGTGGGGGTTATTTTGTCTGTAAGTGCAATCTGGTGGAGTGGAGAGGGTTGATGTATGTAGGATGTGTGCGTGTATGTGTGTGTTTGTGTGTCCGTCCATGTATGCACGTGTGATTGTGGGGTTGTTCATACCTCTCGACTTCCCTTTGAAATCATGCAGGACATGGACAGACACATGAGAAACCAGGAATACTTGTCTGACATGTAATCTCAGGACAGCTGCTAGTATAATAAGGTCTGTAGCATGGAACATGCATTGGGAGGGAAACTAGACACCAGGCATACTGTTATAATTGCAATCAGCAGAAAGGTGAAAGAATACCCACGTATGCAGCACTACAGATGCATTGGGGAATTACTAGACAACACCAGTGAGTGTTTCCAAATATTACTGTTGTCCACATAATAAGTTAATAGAGCAACAGATCTTGCATCTACTGAGCAATAGTTATGTATGACACTCCAGTACGTGACATTATTGAGTGACTGCAGTAGTCGCTAACATATGGGGGTCATGCTCACGATGTCTGGACAAACCCAGGGTGAACACTGGATGACAGCAGTGAGTCTTTGTAAAAACTACTCCAATCAAGTCAAAGAGGTAATGGAGTAACAGGTCATGTTTTGTGATCACTTGTCTAGGCAATTAGAAGAATTATATGTTAATGATTGGTATTAATGAGTGTAAGTTTCCAAGTGTGATGCAGGATGGGGAAGCTAAGAAAATAAACTTGGGACAGTCTGTAAACTCAGGTGCAGGTAAGTATTATGGTGGAATGTCAGGGTGTGTGTGTGTGTTTGTGTGTGTGTGTGTGTACTGTTAAGCAATAACATACAGGTCTTAAAGTGTGTTTCTTGTTTTCCCCTCACATATGGCGAAGTGGGTCAGGGTCCCTCCTGCAGGCAATCTGAAGTTGGGGTCCATACAGACACTGAAAATTATGATAGGTGTGTTGAAGCACAGGCAGGGTTGGCAGAGGCCAAAATCACACCATCGTTTGACATCCCCCTGTTATCCACCCCACAGTCACAGTGCCTATAGATACCCCATCACCAGTGGCCATAGCAGAGGGACAGTTGGCGGTTGGTGGCAGTGCCCAGGACAGTGTGGTATCTATGGCTGCTGTGTCTGGACACAGCAGCTATAGCCAGATGTCCAGCAGGGTACCACATAGCCAGATGTACAGGGGTGCTCATTGGAGGGCTGCTGGTTATCATGGCCCTGGCAGAGGTTCCACATCTGATACCACCAGATGCATGTTTCAGGCTGTCATGGAGGTGCAGGCATGAATGGAATGGTACACCAGACAGGGTCTGAGGCTGCAGAGGGCTAGTCTTTCAGCTGTAACTGACAACATCCATGATCTTGTAGGTGCCCTCCATCATTTTACAGAGGTCACGGATAGACGATGGGGTGAGATGGTGGGACTCATCAACCATGGACTTTCCATGGTAGAGCATGTGGTAGGAGTGGTGCGACGGCCACGTGGACATAGGCCAGCAACACCAACAGCTGGAGGTTGACATGGATGTGCAAGGTCACCAAGCCACTCCTGTAGTGGCAGCACCAGCCCCAGCACTGCAGGGGGGGCGCTGTCCACACCACACCACAGCAGGCCATGTGCACATGGCCCTGGCTAGTCCCAGGAGGGAATTGGCTCCAGCAGATATATGTCATCAGGGGATAGTACCATATTGTGGCTTGTACCTGGACATGCCCGTGGACCTCCTGGCAGGCACAGTTCTCATGTCCATGGACGGAGGTGGTGAACTGAACCTCCTGCCAGGTATGGTCTGCAGCTGTCCAACAAACATCTGTATAGGGCAGCCACATGGCAGAACTGTGTGCATGCATACTCACACACAATACAAACACACCTAAGGCAACCCCATACCTACACACACCACATCACCATGACCATATCAGTAATTAAAACCCCTCACTCACACACTTGGTGTCAAATGTATGGCCCAGCCTAGGTCTCTAGCAAACCAACAACACACACTGTGCATATGATGATACCTGTGCCACATCCCTGTCATCCAAAACATCAATACAGGGACAGGCTAATAAGGTTCTGATGCACACGGTGACTATACTACAGTGTACCAATGTACTGCTGTGTAACATGTTGTCAGCAGTAACGTTTAATGCTTACATGTCAGGAAGTGTGGCTGCCCAGCCATGATGCATTATAGCTGTTATTAACACTGGATGATTGTGGTCTCCATAATATTATCCGTTTGTGTTGTAGGTGACAATGTGTCAGCAGGAGGATGGTCTGCTGTTATATCTCACAAGGAGTATGGCACTATGGTAACACCTTGACTGTGCCATATCCTGAGTACAGGTGAACACATATCACAGGTCTGTATAACAGTTACTGCCTGTGCCACATGGCCAATAGGTCTGGAGGTGGTGTATACAGGTGAGTGCATGGGTGGCTGCTGTTAGCAGTCCTTCTGCAGTGGGCAATGGTAGCAGTACTGGATGGTACATACCACATTTTTGTGTATAACACACACAGAGGCTTTGGTGTTGATGCACTATACAGAGAATACTGTACACATGGATGTATGTACCTGTGCAAGGAACACATTGTAGTCTATGTAATTCCACCAAACCAGACTATGCAGAACAACACATTGTGGAATAAGCAGTCCTGTAGTTTAATGAAGTGCAATCTCAACTCAGTAAACATATGTGTGCTGGTGTGGGTGGCACACCCCTACCCATTGAAGGGTGAGAGGTGCTGTAGAACCACAGATAGTGTGATAGACAACTACCTAACCTGTTAACATGAACTGTACAGTATTATGGCCAGCTACGCAGGGGGATACACTCATATGTAACTGCAATGATGTTGGCTGTGTCCACAACAGCCACACCCAGCTATACATACCAACCCTAGTATTGCTGCACACCTATACAGTGGGGAAGTGGCCATTTACACATCTAACACTAGTTGTGATGCAATGTATGTCCACAGGATGATACCTGTGAAATGTTAGCATATCAACGATACTACACCAATAACTTTATTAGATAAAGCTTTCGGGTCTACACCCTTCATCAGTATAAATCAATGCAATAAATCAACATTTAAATAGGAGAACATAAAATCACATGCTTCAGCCCATCCCACATCCTAATTAACAATCAAACCTCAAAGTAGTACAACACTCATAAAATGCTATAAATATATATATTTTTATATAAAAAACTGCTTTAACCACTTGGTATTGAACAGCCCTTGTTCTGCCCAGCAGCAAAACAAACAGCTCTTGAACCCAGGACCCTGTACACTATAGTCATAGCAGTTAACCACTACGCCATGAAAGCTGCAAAGGCAGCTGTTGTTTTTCTAATATATCTGTCAGTACACATATTGAATATTAAACAATTGCTGTGACTTCTACAATTGTTTAGTACTTGTTAGTGATATTACTGTTGCATCACATATGTTGTTATATCTAAATATACACATATCAGATACATACGGTGTGATAAATCTAGGAAGGTATACACAATATTAATGTTTACACATGACAAGAATATGTATATAGATATATATATATATATATATATATATATATATATATGCATATATGTAGACGTATATAGATGTGTATATGTATGTATATATATATATATATATATATATATATATATGTATATGTGTGTGTGTGTGTGTGTGTATATATATATGTATATATATATATATATATATATATGTATATATATATATATATATATATATATATATATATATATATATACACACACACACACACACATACATATATATATATATATATATATATATATATATATATATATATATATATATATATATATATATATATATATATATATATATATATATATATATATATATATATTTATATATATATATATATATATATATATATATATATATATATATATATATATATATACACAAATATATATATGTTTAACATATATCCAGAACATGGAGTGGAGTCATACCTCAGCACCAATAGTCTCAACCTCTTAGTGCAAGGGGATGTTATGTACGTATTGCAGGTTTATATGTAGACTGTTGCTACTGTAACAGGGGTTGTCTTAAGAAAAATGTTGTGTGTGGGAGGCCACATCTGCTATTGACATATAAGCCATCAGTTACTGACAGACATCCTAAGATCATTATAGCACAGTACCACTGATATCATAGTAATGGTCCTGTGGAATGCAGTAGAGATATAACCAATAAATGTGGACAGTCTGACACACTCTGGTCAGTCCAGAGGTATACACAAAATCCCTTACTGCAAGACATGTGGACCAAGCCTGGCAATGTGGATGTTAACAGCCATGTAAATGGGTATATCACATAAATACTGGAATGCATATGCCCACACAGTTTATGCATTTGCACACTCCTGTCTGTCCTGACACATAATAACCGGTGGTGCAGAGGTCAGATGACCATATACTACCCACTAGTTAGTGACATACATCTGCACAGCATCCCACTGCTTTTTCAAAAATACATGACAGTTATGGTGGCCCAGCAGCAGTACATCTGGCAAATATCTGGACATAACATCACACTAGGTAAGTACGCTGAGCTGCTAGGCATGTAACTAAGCACTGTGCAAACTACAGGCAGACTGCCACAGCACTGGCCTACATTTCTTATGGGGGAATACACATGTACCTGCAAATATAGCAGGTTCTACAGGCATGTCGCGACACAGAGTAAAAGACACCTGTGTGAAAGTGTATACCCACAACCAATGTGAACACAGCCACAGCCACATATGGTAAGCAAGCTTACTATTACAGTATATGGACTGTCTAATGAACACCATCCTCATGTGTGCCACTCACACACTAACCCTACATATACTGGGCCACTACACAGTGTGGTCCGATGCTTGTCTGTGGTATGGGACATGTGTGTGTTTGGCCCTACAAACATGTAAGCCAATAGGGTACCATACACTGGAGCAGCATGTAACATCAGATAGAACAGGGCCAAGAACAATGACATCTACCACAGTCTGTACACAGGCCAAGGTACACATTCACAATACACACACTGTCAACAATCACCATAAGTACACAGACCTCACTACTGTACACACAACCACAGAATGCCCAGGTTATGTCCTCAAATATAACCCCTACTATACATAACATGGCTAGCAGTCTGATATCTCACTGGCTTGTTATCAGATATGATATCAATAAATAATGGTGTACAGAACATATGCACCTCTTACTGCATTACATATATTCAAAAGTTGACATAGTTGTGGCTGGAGGCACAAACACAGGGCCAATATTGACATTTGCTGTGATAACTTCATAATTTACTGTTGTAACAGGGTTTGTTGTGACACATGTCCTATGAGGGATATGAAGTCAGTAACTCTCATGGCTGTCACCATGTACTGACTGCAATCCTCAGACTATGCTTCTGCAGTTCTAAGATATGTAATCTGTGAGTAACACAAGATACATATGACTGCAAATACTGGCCTGTCTGCAGATAACCTTACAGGTGGAAGTTTCCTCAAACACATAACACTGTCATAACAGGTATTAAATCATGTAGACCAGCCATATCTACACAAACCCTGTTAGACCAACATTACTCCAAATACAGAAGAGCAAAACGTACATTCTGTAGTCAGGTCTGGAACATTCCCCTCCTGTTTGTTTGCCTGTCTCCACAGTATATATTGTTAGAGGTATATCCCACTACCATCTGTGATGCTGTTTGCCAAACACTGTTCTGAAGGCTTGCTCACAATGAATGAAAAGGGCCAACACCCACATGGTGTTCCTAGTTATAGGAGTGTATTTCCATGCAATTGGCTATGGGAATGTTACCACAGCTGTTCCACATGCAGTCAGCTAGTGGGGACTGCAATTTGTGCACAGGCCATCAGCTGATCATGAGCATCACTTACAAAACACAAGCTGCTGCCTAAGCAAAGCAGGTGTACTTCTCCACATCCACCAGAGAGGGAGTGAGAGGGACAGACAGAGACAAAGTAAAGCAGGGAGGGGGTAGGAGAGTAAAAGCTAAGCATGTTTGTGTTACACACTTATCAGTACAGGGTTTCACACCCCTGCCTGACTATGTATTGCTATTACATGTCTATGCAGCTATTGCATGCACCACAGAGCTTACATGTTGGGGAGCTGTCCAAAGGTATATTTGACGGTGAGTGACATCAGCAACAGTGATAAAGGAGGGATAAGGTAGGTGTAGTACCTGTGCCTGTCCACAAGAACAGGTGTCAAGGTCGACACAGCCACACTCTCTCAGGGACTCACACACATTAGCACAGTTGGCAGGGTCAGGATTAGACTTCCTAACTAGCTAGTTTGCCACAATAGTAATATGCAGGTATCACATGCACCACGGAGGTTATCAGGCTGATATATAGGCAAAGGGTATGTCAAGGTGTCTGACATCAGAAGGCATGCTTCAGTAGACCAATGTGAGGTGTAGTGAGTGTGCATGGCTTCCAAATCATTATACTCTACACACACACACACACACACACACACACACACACACACACATACAGACACAGGTGTGTCAGTACTGACATGCATGGGTGCATTGATTCACAGGTGTGTAGTGGTTGACTGTGCCAGAAGGCTGTACAAGGCTAGTTAAAGGGATACCTTGGCATCAGGCTATATGACAGTGGTCTGCAGTGTGGCTCAAGGGTGTAGTTCATAGGTTCATACTAGGCTATCTGCCCTAGGGCATTTATAAGCCTAGCCAGAGTGTGTTTGGCTTTCGCCACCCATTTTAAATTAATTTTGCTATGCCCTTTTTCGAGGTTAGTATACTGTGCCTCTGTCTAACAGTGACACAGAAGTGATACCAGGGTAAACACGATCTCCCATCCACTCATCAAGATTCCTCTTGAAGAGAGTCAATGAGGGACTCTGCCTAACCTGGACTGGGATTTTATTCCAGAGTGAAGGGAGCTTCTGGGTTATGAATCTGTTCCTCCAGCATGTCCTATTTATTTCAGTGCTGAGGTTCAAGTCTCTCGAGTGCATAGCTCAATGGGATTTGGATTTTCTGAGGTGCAGCATGTCCATTAATTCCGGGTTGGACATGGCTTTATACGTCAGGCACAGATCGCCTCTGAGCAGGTGGTATGCCACTGAGTAGAGCTGGAGTTTCTTTAACCAGGCAGCATATGGCATCTGTTTGAGCCCTATGATCCTCTTGGTGAGGTACTTTTGGGGTCTTTCCAGTTGCTGCAGGTGTCTGGTAAGGTACATCCCAAAAGGGGCATTGTACTCAATTATGGGCCTGATGAGGGATGAGTAAAGAGGCACGATGACCTCCCCTGATCTAGATGTGAATCCCTTCATGATTAGGTGGGCTATATAAAATGTTTTCTAACCACTTTGGCCACGTGGTTGTCAAATGAGAGATTGCTATCAACTTGGGTCCCCAGGTCCCTAATTACTTCTTCTGTACTTAATGGATTACCACCTATGTGGTAATTTGTGGGCACTTTGTTTTTGCCAAAGGGGATGACTATACACTTTCTGGTGTTTAGCTTGAGGCCATGGCTCTGGCACCAGTTGTCTGTTTCTATGAGGCCCTTTTGGAGGATGCTTGTGTCGGCTGGAGAATCGATTATGGCACCTAGTTTGCAGTCATCTGCGAACTTAGTCAGCCACAGTCCTTCCATGTTGGCCTGTACCTCTGAGAAATATATACTGAACAAGAGAGGTCCCAGGACTGAGCCTTGGGGGGACACCACTTGTAACTGGTTTGGAATCTGACATGGCTACAGCAATTCTAACCATGTGGGTTCTGTCCTTGAGCCAGTTTGCAACCCATCTAGTGACATAGGGCTTTATATTTAAGCTGGTGAGCTTATCTATAATGCCCGAGTGGGGTATTGTATTGAAGGTTTTTGCAAGATCCAGGTAGGCTGTGTGGACCACCTTCCCCTCGTCAATGGCCTTGGTGACTGTTTCAAAGTAATCAACCAGGTTTAAGAGGCAGGATCTGCCCTTAACATAGCCGAACTGGGTAGGATCCAGTGTCTGTAGGTCCCCAATATCTTTATTTATGAGGTCCATGATGATCCTTTCCATAGCTTTGCAGACCAAGCTAGTCAGGCTTATGGGGCGATAGTTTCCAGGATCCGTTGAGGCACCACCTTTGTGGAGAGGGACCACTGTTGCTGTATGCCACTCTTTGGGTACATATCCTGTAGTAAGGCTGAGATTGAACAGTAGTTTTATGTTTGGGTTTAGCTCTTCTTGAAGTTCATGTAGGACGCAGCCCGGGACACTGTCTGGTCCCATTGATGCTGCGTTTTTTGCATTGGAGAGGGCAGCTCTTAACTGAGCATCTGAGATGTCAGGGGGGCAGCACTCTGCTGGGATAAATATTTGCCCTTTTGGTGGGGAGTTTGCGCCGAACCTGTCAGCTAGGATGTTGGCAATGTCTGTTGGTTTGGTGTATTTTTTGTCATTTTGGACTAATTCTGAGTATGTCTGTGAATTCCCACCCAGGTTCCTAACATAACTAAAGAAAGCCTTGTGATTATCCTTAGTGTCCTGTGCAATTTTTCTCTCGAAGCTGGCCTGAGACGATTTTATGAGTGCCCGTAGTTTTTTGCTAATACTGATCAGAGATGCCTTTCCTTTTTGGGATTTTGCTCTATCATGTAGTAGCTTCCTCCTTCTATTGTATAGTTTGTTTATGGCTGGGGTCCACCAGACAGGACGTCTGCCTTTGGAGGATTGGGTCTTGGTTTTATTTGGGATTGCATGATCCATGCATTCCTGAAGGTGTTCATAGAATGTGTTTATAAAGGATTCTGCGGTCTGGGCCATATTTTTCACAGGCCCGGGGTCTTTGAAGGATTCCACCTCAGTTTTGAGGAGTGTGAAATTTGCTTTAGAGAAGTTTTTCACTGTGGTTTTCAGGGCATAGTGTTTGGATTGGCTGACACAGGTGGGTATTGTAGTCACCATCCACTCATCTGGGTTACTACTGTGGGTGGCCAGTGCTGTGCAATGCTTGCCATGTATGTGTTCTATATTCTGTAACATGGATGGTGTCTGGGATGTGCACACGTCCCACATGCATGTACCTAGGGTGTCTGGGGCATATTGTGTAGACAGATTGTTATCATCAGATGTGCCATTCCTGACCTCATGTGGTGAGAACTGGCAATGGACACCAGCTTGACCCTGCACCTACAATGATAGCATGATACAGGTATTCACTGGTGTCAGTGACATCTGCTCCTGCAGGGCATGTGTATAAGACATGGTATGTTCTTTGTGGGTTACATTTGCTGGCTCTACAGTTGTTGCAGGCGTCCAGTAGGGAACATAGCAAAGGAGCACTGTATGCAATGATTTGCCTATTGTAGGGATGGGACAGGGTGCCATGTCCTCTGTAGTCCACTGCAAGCACACCGTGGTTACTATCTGTGGGCAATATGCAGGAAACTACCAACATAGTGGTTGTTGCTTAGCCAAGTGTGTTTGTGTATGAGACATGGGTGGAGAGTGTTCTCTGCATAATACAACGGTTGCCTACATTGTTCCCCAAGCCATGATGTCACATGTAGGGGTATGGATTATCTATCACATGTAGGGGTATGGATTATCTACCCCAGCCTCTCTGCTGTTTGACATCTGTTATCCTTGTAAGGTTGACATTGTGACATATAATAGGCCCACCATATAAGAAATTTGCAAAACACATTCCCCAATGAGTCCTATTATTAGACACTCACAGTTACCACCACACAAGATACTTATGACAAACACACACACACACACACACACACACACACACACACACACACACACACACACACACACACACACACACCATGTCTCACAGTTGCCATATCTGGGATTAGAACCCCTACTTAATAAGTACATCACACTATAGAATTATGCAGTTATTGCATGCGCCACAGAGATTACTGGGCTACTTCTTCCCCAAAGGTGTATTTCAAAGTGAATGACATAAGCAGGCTTGCCAAAGTAGGGCAATGGAAGATGTAGTGACTGTGAATGGCCTCAAAAGCATTGATCCCTACACAGACAAACACACAAAGCTTTACATTTGTCTTGTTGGGGATTAAAACACCTACCTAACTAGTACATCACACTACAGCATTACACAGTTATAGCATGGGCCACGGAGCTTACTGAGCTACTCCTTCCCCAAAGGTGTATATCAAAGTGAATGACATCAGCAGGCTTGCCAAAGAAGGGCAATGGAAGTTGTAGTGACTGTGAATGGCCTCAAAGGCATTGATCCCTGCACAAACAAACACACACAAAGTTTTACAGTTGCCATGTCTGGGATTAGAACTTCTACCTAACTAGTAGAACACATTGCAACATTACACAGTTATAGCATGCACCTTACTAGGCTACTCCTTCCCCAAAGGTGTATATCAAAGTGAATGACATCAGCAGGCTTGCCAAAGTAGGGCAATGGAAGTTGTAGTGACTGTGAATGGCCTCAGAAGTATTGATCCCTACACAGACAAACGAACACACACACACACACACACACACACACACACACACACACACACACACACACACACACACACACACACAAAGTTTTACAGTAACTATGTCTGTCTGGGATTAGAACTCCTACCTAACTAATACATCACACTACAGCATTACGCAGTTATAGCACGAGTCACAGAACTTACTGAGCTACTCTTTCCCCAAAGGTGTATTTCAAAGTGAATGACATCAGCAGGCTTGCCAAGGTTGGGCAATGGAAAGTGTAGGTCATAGGTTCATAGGTTGGTACTAGGCTATCTGCCCTAGGGCTTATACATGCCTAGCCATGACAATTCCCTGGCTATGTCTTCCCACAATATTTACTTCCCTGGACCCCTGTCTAGCAGGGCAACTGACATGATCCCCAAGGTCAGTTTCCTATCTCCCATCTAATCATCAAGGTTCCTTTTGAAGAGGGCCAAAGAGGCACTCTGCTTGACATATATGGGCAGTCTATTCCAGAGTCTGGGGAGTCTGGGTCAGGAACACATCCCTCCAGCATGTATTGTTCATTGTGATGACAAGGTTTGGATCTTTGGAGCATGTAGCTGTGTTGGATTTGGATTTCTTTAAGTGTAGCATGGCCAACAGCTCTGGGTTTGACATTGCATTGTATGTTAAATAGACATCGCCTCTGAGTACGTGATATGTCACAGAGTATAGCTGGATGATTTTCAGACGGTCAGCATAGGGCATCTGGTTTAGGCCTGTGATTCTTTTAGTGAGGTATGTCTCACCCTTTCTAGTTGTTGCAGATGTCTTGTGAGGTACATACCTAATGGGCCATTGTAGTCTGTAATGGGTCTACTGAGAGATGACTACAGTGGGACAATGGCCTCCTTTTTTCTGGATGTAAAGCCCTTAGTGATGAGGTGTGCCACATAGGTGGAGTTCCTGACTTTTGTGGTGATGTAGTTATCAAAGGTGAGACCCCTGTCCACCTGTGTCCCTAAGTCTCTTATCACACTTTAGGTGTTTAGTGTACTGCCACCTATGTGGTACTTCACGGGTACATGTCCCCTCCCAAAGGGGATAACTATACATTTCTTGGCATAGAGCTTGAAGCCATGGCTCAGACACCAAGCATCTCTTTCTGTATTTCCCTTCTGTGGAATATCCACATCATGTGGGATTCAGTATTGGCTCCCAGTGTTCAGTCATCTGCAACCTTTGTTAGCCAGAGTCCCTTAGTGTTGGCCTGTGCTTCAGAGCAGTAGGTGCCAAACAAGAGCGGTCCCAAGACTGAACCCTGGGGTACTCCAACTGTCACTTGTCTGGGGCTGGAGTTGGTGTCACCTACTTTTACAGTGTGGGTTCTGTCAGTACAGCTGTTGGCAGCCCATCGGGTGACATAGGTATTAATGGCCAGCTTGGTACATTTATCTATGATTCCAGACTAGGGGATGGTGTCAAAGGCCTTGGCAATGTCCGGTTAGGCTGTGTGAACTGCCTAACCCTTGTCCACAGCTCTGGAGACTGATTCAAAGATGCCAATCACGTTCAGGAGACATGATCGGCCCCTCACAAACCCAACTTGGGTGGGGTCCAGTGTTTGCAGGTTGCCAATGCCTTTGTTTATAAGTTCCATGATAATACATTCCATGGACTTGCAGATCGAGCACGTCATACTGCTGGGGCTGTAGTTCCCAGGATCCAAGGTGGATCTCCCCTTGTGGACTGGGTTAACTGTAGCTGTGCGCCACATAGTGGGCATGAAGCCTGAGGTGCGGCTATGATTAGATATGGCACGTAGGTGAGGTGTCAGTTCATTTTGTAGTTCATGTTGTACACAGCCTAGGATGTTGACTGGTCCCATGGATGCAGTTTTCTTAGCTCTGGAGAGTGTGGTTTTTACCTGTGTGGCCATTATTACTGGAATCTGGCAATCTTTCAGTGTTAAGATGGGCCCTTTAGGGGGTGGGAGGGGGGTGCAGTTGGCACTGAATCGATCTGCCAGGATATTGGCAATATCCTTGGGAGCAGTACATTTAATACCATCATTTTGTAGCTCAGAGCATATATGAGCATTGCCATTTAGATTCCTGACATAGCTATGGAACAGCTTGCAGTTGTCTTTGGCATCTCTGGCTATATTATGTTCATAACCAACTTAGGAGGATGTTATGAGGGATCTCAGCATCTTACTGAGTCTGGTAAGGGAGCATTTTGCATCCTGGAAATTCCCTCATTTCTGCAACAGTTTCTTCCTTTTGTGGCTTCCTTTTCTTGTGTAGGATTCAGCAGTCGTCCTTTCAGTTCCTGTCTGCATGGGTGTCATGACGTTAGTCATGTCTGACATGTGTAGCATGATATTGGCTTTAGAGATGTCTGTTATGGAGGCTTTCTTACTGGGGTGTGGGGGAGGGATGTGGATGTTAAGGGTGATTAGCTTATGGGCAGACCTGACCACCGATGGGGTGACCATAGATGTGGAGCATTGATTTCCCATGTTGGTAATGACCAGGTCTAGGATATTTGAGCCTCTGGTGGGACTATGGGTTACTTGATCCAGGTCATTGGGAATTATGACTTCCAAGGACCATTGGACTCAAGTGTTGGTACACAAGTAGCTTTCCCAGTTAATGGCTGGGTAGTGTAAGTCACCCAATATTAGGGTGTTTGGTTGTATCATAATATTTCCCAGTATGTTTCAAAAGGAGTAGTGGGAATCTTGGGGCATGGTGGGGGATTTGTAGCAAGCTATACAATTTGGATTGCAGTCTTATCTAGTGTTAGTTGCACCAGGGGTATTTCAGATGCATTCTGTTGGGCAAGTAGCCTGATGGTCTGAATATCCTTGATGAATATGGACACTCCTCCACCTTTAGTATTTTGGACCTGGTGTGATGGCTGACAGGTGTGGCGAGATCTGTACCTGTTATTGCAGGGATGCTCTCTGGAGCCTTGAATCAGGTCTCTGTTACTGCACAGATATCGATGTTCTCCATTTTAGGAGTGCCTAGTGACTATGAATGGCCAGAAAAACATTGATCCCTACACACACACAACCAAACACACACACACACACACACACACAAAGTTTCACAGTTGCCATGTCTGGAATTAGAACTCCTACCTAACTTGTGCATCACACTACAGCATTATGTAGTTATAGGACATACCACAGAGCTTACTGGGCTACTAATTCCCCAAAGGTGTATTTCAAAGTGAATGACATCAGCAGTCCTGCCAACGTAGGGCAATGGAAATTGCAGTGAGTTTGAACGGGCTTAAAAGTATTCATCCCTACACAGACAAACACACACACACACACACACACACACACACACACACACACACACACACACACACACACACACACACACACACATCCAGTTGCCATGTTTGGGAACAGAACTCCTACCTAACTAGTACATCACACTACAGCATTATGCAGTTATAGTACATTCCATGGAGCTCATAAGGCTACTTCTTTCCCAAAGGTGTATTTCAAGGTGAATGACATCAGCAGGCTTGCCAAAGTAGGGCAATGGGGAGTGTAGGGACTGTGAATGGCCAAAAAAGCATTGATCCCTACAGACACACACACACACACACACACACACACACACACACACACACACACACACACACACACACACACACACACACTTGCCATGTCTGGAATTAGAACTGCTAGATTAATACTGACTCATACAGTCATGTTACACAGTTATCACAAGCACCACAGACACTATAGTGCTGAGGGATACCAGAGGCAAATGTCTGCAGTGATTGACATTTGCAAATCATGTGGTTTTATCCAACTGGATGTGTGCTGGGTGGGCAGGCCTCATGATGGGAGGCTCTTTGTCACTGTCTGTCCCTCTTTTCCACACATCTATGTATGTGTAATTTCAGCCAATTACAGTGTGTTGTCCTTGGATATATGTATGTATTCCTATCCAATGTGTGTGCAAAGCATGACTGGTGTGCAATGAGGAGTGTGTGCACAAACATCTGTGACTGTCAGATATGTATAGTCCACTGTTGTTGAAGACATGGGCTTCATTTCTGTATGTGTAGGAGCATGCCCAGTATGACCTTTTAGTATTTTGTTGTCAGACATGGGCTTTGTTTCTCTAAGTGTGGAAGCATGCCCAGTATGACCTTCTGTATAGAATGTGTGAATCCATTCCAGGTAGGTTGTACTCCAGTGCAGGCTTTTGTGTTCTACACTTACAGCTAGCAATCTTTTTCTGCATGATATCTGTAGATCAGTTGTAAATAGGGGGTCAAAATGGGCAAAAGATAGTGGGTTACTGTTGTCAATTGTGTCTGTGCTGCTTCTGCTACATGGTCTTGGTGTTAGTAAAGATATTCAGACATATGTACTGTTTTACACTGTGGTGTTTTATGTCATCAGCTATTGTCAGGTATACATATTTGCTTGCAGTAATTTCCTGGGGAACACAGGATAAATGTAGCTGTGTCCAGTATTGTGGTCTGCAGCCTACATATTTTTGCACAATCATGCCATTCTGGAGGGGAAGCTGCAGACACTTGCTGATGGGCCTGTGTAAATGGTTCAGCACTTTGGTACAGTGGTGGCTGAGGATCCCATGCTTGTACATTCATCGACATGACAATATGGCCATATCCTGCTGTGGACATACTTCACAGCTGTACAGCTACACACAGGTTACCTAGAGGCAGGAGTCATATTTCTGGACATTACCCCTTCACATTGTGGTTTACGAGCAGGTTTGTAGCCACCCATTCTTGTGCTTGCAGGCAGGGATAAGAATGTGCACATGGCTGAGTTTCAGACTTCACACACCCCATGCCATCCGTGCTCCTACCCCCCCCTCTATTACTCTATCCTCTTCCATAATATTACCTGATAAGCCCTATAGTTATCACTTCATCCCAGCAGTAATTTGGTGTTGGTCCACAGTTCATGCAGTAGGACATGGTGGACATGTTACTGGGATTTGTTGACATGGCCTAGCATTTGGGTTCTGTGGACTGTGTTATGTTGTTATTTGGGAGTCCATGACATAACATACATTGGCAGTACGGGTGAGACACAGGCCTTTGGCAGAGGACTGTAGGGTATTTGGTAGTGATGCAGGCCAGCTGTAGCAAGCTGTTGCATTGTGTCACTCCTACAGTCCCAGACTGCAAGACACTATATTCCCTTGGGGTGACAGAGTAGGTGTGCAAAGTGTTAATGCCAATGCTTTCTGTCATTATTGATCCAGTGGTGTGGATGCTGGCAGAGTGCTGCTTACAGATAGGGACACACCTGCATGGGAGACCTATTCTGCATGCTGCATTCTGTGCCTATTGCCATACAGAGGAAGGGGTCATATTGTACTCATTCCCAACAGCAGGGATAAGACCTGTGAGGTACCTTTGGGTGATGGTGGGGTGAGCTGGGTGCATGTGTGCTATGAACACTACTTGCATCTGACTCACAGATATACATGGGGCATTCCACTTATGCTGGCTTGTGCAGGGACATCAGTAGTTTCTAAATACTTCTTACCTGTGACCTTTGTGGTCTGCCAGTGTTTGGCCAGACAGCATTGATATTCCATACTACAAACCCAACTAATATGCTGCTAACATGTATGTACAATTCCAAAGGTATGTCGATTTGACAGTAACACATTATACACTGTCTGTCTGGGGTACTTCCACCTGTGTACTGTTTGTATGTCTGGGCCGACATTCATGCCATGTCCATCTTTCAGATGGTGACAGATATTACATCCAAACATTTACTATGGCTTACTGCTGGAATGTGTTTTGCTGGGATGCATTGTGTTTGGCACTGCAGTTGTGAGAACTAGGCCCTGTCATCGGCAGTACTGGCAATGGCCACCAGGACAAACCTCACCATGCCTACATGCTAACCACTCTCACACAATATACAACAAACACCAACCTAACACACCCAGCCCTGCATATTGTACACATGCCACAATCTATCCTGCTACTTTGGCCAGCTCAGGTAATCTGTGCTCCACTGTTATTATACCTACACATACATGTTACTACATTTCTACATAGGATTGTGGGGGGGGGGGCGGGGGGCACTTGACAACTGTACACATTTGCTATGACTGTACTGGTATTTCAGGTACACAATTTCATTCTGTATTCTGACCTATCGTGCAGGCTAGAGGCATATCAGTGTACTTCAGTTCTTAGGTTTGATTGACCTACATTTCAGTTTCAGACTTCTTACCCTTCAGAACTAACATCTCACTGCCTGACCTGTTGTAGTCTGCCTGTGTAGGTCTGGATGGGGGGCTGTTATTCATAGCCATCAATTAGAGGCCTTAGCACAGCCTTTGTTTGTGTTTGTCTATGCCTGTCCAGCTGGCTGAGACTGTTGTTGGGTATGTAAGCCTCCCTGACTGGCATGTATGTGTCCTATGCACACACATTTGGCCCACCACATTTCCTGCAGTGAGTTTTGTCACCTTGTCTATTACTGGCTACTATGGTGACACTAGTATTTGTTACAAATTTCATGCTGCCACTATAGATGTCTACTATCTTCTGGCATCCCATTCAACCACCTGATTCCCTTGCACGATCGCATCCATACCATAGATACAAGTAACAAAACATACTACTCCATTCAACAATTGATAGGGAGAGTAACTTACCTTGTGGCTGTGCCAGTATTGAGGATGGTGCTGGAGGGCTGACTATGTCAGATGCACATAATACACTCCCTATACATGGTTAAGCACAGGTAGTGTCATGTTTGGCATCCCTTTTACTGTATGTGTGAGTCAGAGAGAGGTGTCATTCCTTGTGTTCCTACCGTGTCAGTGTATGTGCTATGCGTTGCCACTTTACCAAGTCCTGGGCATACTGGGCATGCCTCCTCCAGCCTACTGGGGCAGGCTCAAGTTGTTCCTCTTCCAAGTCACTCTGTGCCTGTGCAGACCTTGGCAATGGTGGGGGGCTGAGTGGCCCTGCCCCATGCTGTTCCTGCTGCAGCTGTTTCTGCAGGATCATATTGTGTAGCATGGCACATACAATGACAATTTGGGTACATGTAGCTGGTGAGTACTGCAAGGCTCCACTGGATATGTCCAGGCACCAGAACTGTGACTTGAGCATCCCAAACACATGCTCTATTATGATTCTGGTCTGTGCATGTGCCTAATTACGGAGTTCATGTTCGGGTGTATGTGCATTTCTGATGGGTGTCATCAGCTATGGCTCCCATGCGTAACCAGCATCCCCCACTAGGTGGCCATAAGGGATGTCCCCATTGGCAAATCTCTGGTACAGCTGCATCATATGACAGATGTGGGAGTCGTGATATCTTCCAGTGTAGCCTGCACACACATTCATTATAATGCCCTGGGCATTGAACACAACCTGGCAGTTGATGGAGGGGAAGCCCTTGCGGTTGATGTATACCCTACCCCGCTTGCCGGGTGGTGCTTTGATGTGTATGTGCATGCAGTCTATAGCACCCACTACATCAGGGTATTCAGCTATTTGGTGGAAGAGATGCATATTGGTGGTCAGTGCCTCATGGCTGTTGTGGAAATATACATGCTCACTGGCATGTGCTGACATGGCATCCAGGAACTGGTGGAGTACCCTGGATGCTGATGCCTGTGAGATCCCTATGATATCCCTAGTTGGCCTTTGGAAGGTACCTGTGGCTAGTAATCTTAGGCCTACACATACCTTGGTATCCACTGGGATGGGTTCCACTCTGTTGGTTCTGTGTGTGAGGTGTGGCCGGCACAGCTCAACAATTTGCTGTAGGAGGTCCCTGTCCACCCTATAGCACTCCACTATTTCCAGCTCATGTAGGCCCTGGTAGGTTACCCTGGGTCTTTACACTCTTCTCCTTCTCCTCACTGAGGTTTGGTCATCAGCATTCTCATCCTCACCACTCTCAGCCTCTTCCACATGTTGATTTATGAGAGCTAATGCAGCCCCTAGCATTTTGTTGCATTTGTTTGGTAAAATTTCCCTGCTTGTGTACACCGGTGGTATAGAGTTTGTGGGAAAAAAACAGAGGGAAAGGTGTTTGCATAGCTTATCTTAGTGTGCTGGGCTGCTGCCTATGTAATTGGCTGATTCTGATACATTTCACATGCCAGCTATGCTAGTTCTCCTTGATTACCTTCCTACTGCTGTTTGTCCTTCTCATTGCCTTCCTGTTTAAGCCCAGGGGCATACTGAGCAAGCACAGTGCTCAAATGTGCACAGAGCTGCTATTTCCTGGTTTACTTTTGTTTTTTTGTTTTTTGTTTTTTGTTTTTTTTAAAACACAGTGTGCGGTGCACACACCTGCTTAGGCAATGTAAAGTGTGCTTGGCAGCTTCAGACACACCTCCTTGCTAGGCAGGTTTAGACACACAGCCTAGCTTAGCTGTACTAAGCTAGGAGCAAACCCGAGCCACAGGGCTCCAGTAAGCTTACAGTATGCCTGATACACCCCTCTATGATGACAGCTAGCTCTTAGGCTTGCACCATGGTCTTCCTGCACCTACATGGTTGGGTGCAGGCTAGCCATGAGGGGGAATCTGGGATTCAGTATCATTCCCCTCATTTGCATAGGATTGCCTGCTAATGCCTAGTTACAAGTCTGACACTGAGCCTTCCCCCTTAGCAACCACTATTCATTGGCCATGTTGTCTTCTGCCTGCCATTGAATATAGTGGCAAAATTGGGATTTTGGATAGAATGCTTTTTTCTATTTTTTTTTTTTTTATTTTCGGGCCGATCCCGTTTGCACACCACTGCCATACGCTTAAACGGCCGAAATCGGGCAAAAAAAGTTATTTTTTTTATTTTTGCAACTGTTTTCCATGCCAATGGCCATATATTTGGCCATTGTCATGCTTTACATGTTATATACACCCCTTTCTTTGGAGGTGTCATGACTCCGTTTTGTAGTTTGCAGAAATGTACTCGGTTACTAACCGAGTACATTTCTGCAGATTACACTAGTCCTGCAAAGCCAGCTGCCAGCTTCCTGGATTGCAAATTCACCTCATTTGCATGGTTTTCACCTGCAAATGGGGTAATTTGCATACAGGAGTTGTGTCAATGCAGGAATAGTGCAGGACCGCTCATGCACATCCCAGGAGCTTGTTACTGGCTCTCTCAGCGGCCATATTGCCACCAGCAGCTCCTGCACTATTCCTGCACCACATGCAGAGGTTGCTGAATCCCAGGGAGTATATATATATATATATATATATATATATATATATATATATATATATATATATGTATCTAACTGCAGATTCTTATACAGCCTTGAATGCTGCACAAAGTTTACATGCTGCAAGATTTATTGGAAAGACAGCCACATTTATACAACATTTGATTTAATTTTTTTCTGAAAAATAAGCACACACGGACCAGATCACAAAAGAATTGCTCTCAGTGTAAGTCTACCCTGATTCTGAAGGACTTGCTGTGAGTGTAAGTGACTTACTTCAGTGTAAGGTCTACAAACAGGCTTCCACAGGAGGCCAGATTCTAAGACAATTGCTCTTAGTGTAAGCGGTAACTTACACTGATAGCAAGTCTTTTGGAATCAGGTTCACTTGCTTAAGCATAGTATATTTTTTCCTGCAGCTTTTCTAAAAAACTGCTATAAAGCTTCACATAACCTGTCACATACCACACTATCATAAAACATATCAAACACAGATGAATCATGACCAACAGTGTCTAAAGCTCTATCCTCTCATCTTTATCAGCTTTTTTAAATAATGATATTTTTATCATTAAACAAATATGCATGGCCTTCTACTCACCCAATGAATATTCAAAATAGCTTTTTCACCCGTCTGATAAAAGTAATCTTATTTCTTCTTCACACAGTTTAGACAAAGCTAATAACAGCAAGTGATCTTATTGCCCTCTATGCTGATATTTTATAAAAGTGCTTAACTTGTTGATGACTATCACCTGATTGCTGTTACTCCAAGAAATGTTATGATTACTATCTATGTCTAGTTGTCATGTCTAATTTTTAATTATTCCTAATCAGTTATTTAGCAAAAACATCCTATTAGTAATATTGTTAACTAAATTACTAGAAATAGTTTTAATGCCATGCTTACTATTTTTTTAAGCAGTTCACACTCATTAATGTAATAAAAACACATCTGCAAGTTATATTTGCAGTGCTTGATTCAAAATTGTTTGAAAAGCAATGAATTAAATCATTATCATTTGCACTATTGATCAAATGTTCTTGAGTAGCAAAGTAAATAGTCAATCTACTGCTAAAGTCAGTTCTAATTTCTTCTAGCCTTAGCATTCATAAAAGGTACATGGGTCAGTGGGACCAAATGTACAGACTTATTGATTGCTGAGTCACAGCTACCAAAATCTGTATCAAATTTCATTTAACCATCCTCAACTCATGTATGAAAGTTTTGTAAAATGTAGAAATATACTAAGCTTGCATATCTAGTTTAACAATAGCTACCATTATTTACTTTCTGCTGATCCCTATAACCTTTACATGAGTCTCAGTGCTGTCAAACTCCAATAGCAAAGATTTTTACATGTCAGGTTTATATAATATTTCACTATGACTACCCTTCACAAAGCTGGATTCAGAGACACCTGTGGTGAACCAAAATCCCTACCGTGGCTATACTGGTTGTTCTACTGGACAACTGGCATGTGATCCAGAATGGGAAAAGTCATCCCAAGAAAGGAAGCTGCTCAGGGGCAAGTAAGGCCATGGCAGCCCAAAGTATGACTGCATAGCCATGCTCTGTGACCATGCTTTACAGGTGCCATTCCCTGTGACAGCAACACAGATCACCGGTTTTACACTGAAAACCTTGAAACTGCATCAGTCGACTGGCATGTGGTCGACTTGCAGTTTTCAAGTTGGCAGAATGTCGAACCAAAATGTTTTGACTACACTACAGTGAACAGGTAGTATAATTCAAGCATTTAGGTTCAACATTGTGCAGCGAGATCACGGTTCAGTGAGGAACAGGGAATTATCCCATCTCCTCACTGTAGTGCGATCTTGGAGTTGGTATATTTAATGTGCGGGGGGGGGTGTGGGGGAAGCTCCCCTGCAAAATATCAGAATTAATGTACCGTTGACTGTAGACTTTAACTGTACATTAATGTGCATAGCAGGAGGTGAGTGACAACACCTCGTGCTATGATGAATACATCAAACCACGGTTGTGGATGTATTCATTTTCACTTTGGTTTACTTTTTGGCATTTTGGATTCAGCATTTCGAGTCAACATTTTAAATGGTTGATCGAAGTGGATTTGAAATGCCAATAGTAAACCGATCACTGTTATGCACAAGCTCCTATATAAGTACCATGAAGCAGAAGGCAAGTGACTGCTGGTAGGTATTCTATGGTTCACAACATAGGCATGTATCAGTAAGATTTCATGACAGACAGTAAGCCTTCAGGTAGCCAACCTACAAAACTGGATCATAACAAGAATCGGTAACTGACACTATAGGAAAGAAAAAACTGTTATAATAAGAAAGAAGTTGTTCAGAGCAGGCATCTTCAAAACTAATATCCAAAAGCTGGGATATAGATGTAATATTTCCCAAAGTGATGTTCACTCTGTGCCATAGTTGTCCCAGGGTCAAATGTCAGAATTGAAATACCTCACTGCTACATACCCTGTAGATATACCACTAGACAAAAACTGTGATGTTGCAGACAGTGTATCCACATCATTGATGTTTGCCACCTTTGTGTTAGCATCTACAGTCCTAACTCTGTAGGACATGTAAGCATGCATATGTGCGTGCTCTTTATGACATCTTCTCTGTGCAATTTGCACATGTTCTGTCATGTACACACATAATAACCCCTCATTCCCATATTCATGTTTGGACAGTCCTAGAAGTGTACAGGGAATGGCTGCAAGACCTTGCTGTCTGGGCAGACATGCCTCCATTCATTGACACTAATATAGTATGCCATTGTCTTTACATGCCATTTGACTACCTGCACCTTTTATGTGTTTACAGTGGCCTACAAAAATCACCATTTTGCTGTGCAGATACATGGGTAGAGCCACAGCTCACAGCTAGTACTTGGGAATGTTGTTTTACCTCCCCACAGTGTACAATTCAGAATGACCGCCTCACTTACATGACTCATTCTGTATTAATGCATTCTAAATGTTGCTTGTATATATTATTAAGGTAGTGGATTCCTAGTCATACTTCAGTACCTTGCTATGTATTTAAATTTAACTGTTCCGGGCATCTTCTTGGATGGATCCCTTCCACTCATGGTACAGTGAATGTGGTCTCTGCAAACCTCTGCCAATGTCAGTACTTATACATGCGCAGTGTGGAATCTACTCTATATAGCCCCTGCACTGCTGTGTGCTATTCACATTACCACATATATGGAGAAATGCTGGTTTCTAAATAAGGTAGTATTTTCTACATACAAGACATGTGTACAGTTCAGTGTATAAACAAAGTATGTGCGGAATGTGGTACCTCTCTGGGGCATAGGTGTGCTCTGTTATGTCCTTCCAGAGTATACTGCAACTGCCATCAGCACACAACTGCAGAATATATGTAAGCTCATCAGATGTCACAACATTCAAAACATTGGTAGGACCTAACCAAGAAAACTCTGAAGGAAGTATGGAATAAAACGTAAGGAATGGATGGATATATTCAACAGAAGTTACACATGTATTTCCATATAGGAAAAGTGATAAAGATCCATTCATAGTAAGCTGTATTCATGTCTAATACAGGACAGAGTAAAAAGAATACGGAAACTCTGAGGCCTGGTAATAAAGGACACAGGAGAGATGGCACATGATTGTGCTGGTGGAAGGGTGTCACTGCTTTTCTACTCCATCTTATATAGAGGTCATCAAGATACAGACATTGCCAAAAATGATATAGACAGAGGTATTAGTTGCAGGTTGCTCTCTGTGACTGTACTATGTACAAAACAATAGAGTTTAAGATCAGCAAAGTAGTACATGCAAAAGAACAACCAGTAACTACAGAAGCACGGGAATTTCAACTATATATAACAAAATAAGCATATTCTATCTATATACAGCAGTACAGAAGCCAGACCTCTCAACTACACCTATTTTGGAGAAATGTTCTTATCTTCAGGCCTAATTTACCCTTCACAGAGTTTCCTTATTTTTGGAAGTATGTTACTATTTTTAGGCTTGATTTACTCGATCATACAAGTTTTTTGAACTCCTCATCAAATGTGATTTGTTAAAGCTGTCTAGTACACAGAAATGCACACTACATGACCAACTCACTAGTAGCAACAATAATTTAAAGAAAGAAGACAAACCTCTTACGTCCCTTTTTCTGAAGCAAAAATAAACTACTTTGTGTGGTGGAATTTTGTAATACAGTTCATTAAAGTCTACAGACTGTTTAATAATGTGTTTATATTTTTCCATCATTTCTGTCACTCCGTTTTGTAAACATGTGTTTCTGAACAATATCCCATATTCCTACTGGAAGCTGAAAGAGTTATCTGCTATTTGGCATTCAGATGTTATGCTAATTAGGTATCCTGATTTTAAGTTGGATGTACCTATTTTTCAAGAACCTTTGTCCCTATTTTCAATGTCTGCCAGTTGAGAGGTATGGCCTTCTCATAAAAAAGGGTGAATGGTGTTGCACACCAAGGTGACAACAGTAAGTACATGGTGATAGATGTATCTGTGCAGAGAGACAGAAAGGTATAGAAAATGTTAGTACGGTAGCAGAACAGCAAAAGTTGAAAGCTGGAACAGACACCATACAGCAAATAATTGCACTAAATGTAGCAGAGCAGCTAAACTAGATAGGTATCATTTCTTTTCTGAGTAATAACATTGTGACTGAGGCAGGGTATAAGGCAAAGTGTGGAGCTCATTTAATCATACACCAGCTCACATTCTAGGCATGCATCTCACTTACCCATGGTGTTCTACAGCTACACAGCTTCTGGTCAGCACTAATGTATCTCTTCCTGAGTACTGGGACAGGACTGATCATAAATCATAGGTAAGGTCTGCATTTCCTGCCCTCTTGCACTGATCTTCTGCATGTCTCTGAATTCTACCAGCTGTCTTATTTCGTCAGGAAACATCAGAAGCAAATGAATTTGAAATAACAAGTAATTATTGGTTCCAAAAGCTCCTTTGACTAGATCAAAACTCAGTGGCTTATCATCTGCCTCTCACTCATAATATGTCTGCCCTTGACTCATATGTGTCTTACTGTACCTATACAAGCTTGCAACACCAGAGAGCTGAAAGAAAGTGCAAGAAAAAGCAATTAGTGTATGACCTCTTCCAAAACTCCTAAAGATATTTTAAAGAAACATGTTGCCATCAGTTTTAGGAAAATTATATATCTGTGATTATAGTGATATTAAACCATTACACATTATAACTATACATATAATTGAGCTTGAAGCAGTGAGATGACACCATCACAAGTGGGCAGCACTTGAAACAGTGAATATAGAAAATATAATATCCAGATGTTGCGTAAAAGTAATTTGTTTCCTCTTATTGTTATCACATATCATCACCTAAAGGGAACTACGGTGGAGCAGAATTAGCTATTAGCTATGCCAAAATTAATTAGTTCACTAGAAAGAAATCTATGTATAAAACAGTTATTCCAGACATAAAACTTATTATTGCCACATTATTGATGGCATATTTTTATTTAATACCCACAGGGAAATATTAATTCAGTTTATTAAAATCCCCGGAAACTACATATTCACCATTTAAAATTAAGCTCTATGCTGATGAAATTCAGGACATTTTCTTAGATAAAACTACTGCTAAAGGAATGAAAGAGGCTAAATACTGACTTATATGGGAGTCCAATAGCTCAATACAGTATATTAAATGCTGGTAATTCTTATCCCAGACTTCTCTTTAGGAATGGTCCAACAGAAGTGATTGTATCACTGAGAAGAAACAGTTTCCAAGATAATAAAATATTTCAGCAGCTAAACATCATTTAAGAGAAACATAGAAATAGATTCTGATGTAGCTTCTGATATTATTTATACAACATCTTATTTTTCCACACCTTCAGAAGAATATTAGATAAGGGGAAAAAATTGTCTGACTTTCTGCAAAACAGTGCATATAATATATGCATAAGACTGTTGTGCCTGGCTGAACAACACTGTCAGAGGTGTGACAAACAGATTCATGAAAGCACACTGCTGACAGGATTACATTACATAACACCATGAGTTACACAGTGCCTGTGGAGCGTAGCGTAGGGGAAAACAAATTAACATTCCATCATAACATATAGCCCCTTGCAGCAGAGTATTGGGACAAAGGTGCACAATCTCCGATTCAGCAAGCAGCTGGAAATGAGGTGCCAACTACTCTGTAGCCCGGGTCTACTTCATATGACCTAAATTTCATTTGGCTGAAATTATTTTGACTGAGACCAAAATACTGAAAGTTCAAAAGACTGAAAACTCATTTGACTGAAACTCATAACACTGATACATTAAAGTAAAAGGTATATGCCCTTTTCCCCACTGAAGTTCCATCCTAGAGTTAGTATATATATTTGGGGGGTGGAGGGCACAGCCCCCCACATAGTTTAGGTAAATACTGTTTTCTGCAAAGAGTTATTCATTGCAGTTATAAAAATCCATGTGTATGGTTTAAAATGTATAAAGTATGTGGGGGGCAAAGCCCCTCACACCCCCTGACTATATATACTAACTCCAGGATCGCACTATAGTGGGGAAAAGGGCATATACCTTTTACTTTAATGTGTCAGTGTAATGAGTTTCAGTCAAATGAGTTTTCAGTCTTTTGAACTTTCAGTGTTTTGGTCTCAGTCAAATGAATTTCAGTCAAATATAATTTAGGTCATATGAAGTAGACCCTGTAGCCCACGCCCTTCTCCTCACAGCTGATGGTTAATAACACCAGTAGTGGAACAGGCATTGTCACTGAATGCTTCTTTTGTGTTTGATCTCTTATGTGGTGCAGCCTTGCTAATTGTAATTCCATGCATGCTGCCAGGTTATGTGTTATATGTGAGACACATTACCCCAGTCTATCACTAGGCAAATGACTGACCTAATAGGGCATCTTTCATCTGCTAGAGAAATACTAGAAGTACTTAATTATATGCAGTTAGCTCAACAAGCTGTTAAGAAGAAAGGGTGCTTCATCACATAAAGTAGTCTGCATGTTTTTTCTAAGTCATGTATGCCTATTACACATAAGAGCTCAGACATGGATGATGCACTGGGCTTTGTGGGGGCTAGTTTATTGTTTTTGCAACATCTCCCAGTGCTTAAAGTGAAAATTATGGATTTCCCAGTGCTTAAAATGAAAGTTATGGCAACTTCATGGCAAACAATATTTGCTTCAAATAGCTGAATGAAAAATTAGGCATTTACAAGATTTGACACTTCAAGCCCCGCACCTTCACCTTCAGTCTTTTCTTTTTCTGCATTTTGGGACTCAGCATTGCAAGTCCCAGTATTTCAATAGGGAGCCAGCTGTGTTGTCTTTGTGCTGTTTTTCTCATAACTTTACTGATGGAAAATGCATTTTTACTACATCTTCCTTTTGCTGAATGCTTTTTACAACTTACTAACATTTTCTTTGTATTATTTTTAGGATATTTGCAGTAGTTAAGCTTCATTACAGGGTTTGCTATGCAAATTTGTGTCAGCTTAAAACAAATACTAGAAAGATGTTCTGGTGCCTATAATTGTTACACAACAAAATGTTATGAAACTGTAAATCAGATATAAACATTGAATGGGCTCATATGTTCTACGGCTGCCCTGCTATAAGTATATTTTGGAGACGTATCAATGATCTACTACAAGCACTATTCACAGACAATTTTATCCTTATCAAGTCTCTAGTACTTTTCAATACGCCCATATCATATTGTGTTAAAAAGGTTAAATACCCTTTACTCTGGGCAATACTCACTGTGACCAGAAAGAGTATAACAAGAAATTGGGTATCTGAATCCCCTCCTTCTTTCAATAATACATTAACTGAGGTTTGTCATTTACAACTTACAACTATAACATCTAGAACAAACACAAAGACCTATACCTATCATGTGTGGGTTAACCTACAAAATTTATTGAAAAGAGATCAATACTGTTAATATTTAACCTAAACTTCCTTTTCTACATGTGATATATATATGAAATAGTTAAACTCTATCACTACTGTAAATACTAATGGATGTCTTTGTAAATACTTTTAGTAATTTTATTCTGTTAGTTGTTATATATTGTTAACTGAGTTTTTATGTCAACATTTCTGAAATGCAATTTTCTGTTAAATCCTTTGTGATTGTTTATACATTTGCTTTATTTAAAATCAATAAAACTGTTTTAACAAAAGAAAAAAAATGTTATGAAACTGTTTTCATTTCTGTCATTGTTTAACAAACATTATTTACCTCTGTAGATAAACTGAATCTATATCAGTAATATCAGTCTGACTGCTTCCGTTCTTTTCACTTATTTCAAGTGAGTGTTTTACTTCAGAACAACAGTGTTTTGTTCAGTTGTCTAAGAGAAAACATAAACACTTCATTCTGGCATTTTATAAATAAGGTCCTACAAACTTGGTGGTGTTTTTGAACTGACATATAAATCACTGTATAAAGTTCATCCAGACTGCCTGAATAATTCTAATAATGAAAGTTTAAATGTAGCTACCCACTGCAAGTATAGTCCTCATTAACAAGGGCAAACTCATCAACTCCCATTTCATTGAGTTTGCCTCCTTCTTCAGAAATGGTGTGACCCTGGTGGAAGTTTATACTAATTATGCATAACAAGAAGAGGCAGGCATGAAACATATGTTCTGGGAATGTACCAGAGCACAAAACAGAGGCTCTTGAAATCTGGAACAAAATATAAGACAAACAGGGACAAAACTCCTGGTAATTTTGCATGAGTAGTATATGAAATAAAGATGGGGGGGGGGGGGTAGAAGGAAAAAGAAATACAGGCTGTAAGACTAATGGCAACAGAGGTGAACACAGCCAAAAACTGAAAAACAAGAGACAAGTGACAAAAAGGGGAGCTGCATAAGAGGGGTCTATATTAGATCTGTGGGGAGCTGCATAAGAGGGGTCTATATTAGATCTGTGAAAACCCTTTTCAGCAAACAGCTCTTTGTCAAACACTAACTGTTCAACTCTGACTCCATTGAATGGCTGTTTCAGCGACGTTTTTCCTAGGGGGGGAAAAAAACGCTTGGCCAGCATAAAACTTCACAAAATTTAATGGTGAATGTGCTCCTAAACTTTTACACTTATAAGCTACTTTGTATTTTATTCAGCTAACTTGTCAATACTTGTATAGCATCCTAGCACTCAGTAAGCCAGGGGCAACAGCTGCATATGACCCTCTCGTAGCCCCCCCATTCTTTTAGACTAACAGACTTCCCTCCAGTGACTCCCTTCAATACTTCTTGTAGTCTGGCGACCCTGCTCCTCAGAAGCGTATTTGGACCTAGGGCTTATAATTCCCTAACAAAGGGATACCTTCGACCCTCTATCTTACTACCAGGCTCTTCCTGTGGACTTTCACAGACTAGTGCATGAAACTCTTATTTGACTTTCAAAAGCCGGTGCAAGTACTTTCTTTGATTTGTCTTTATTGTAAAGACATCCTATACTATTTTTCCTATATTCCTGACTTAACTGGTTAGAGTCTACACTGATACTGATAGTTTTTATTCTACAGGCTCATTTCTGCTGTCAAAAAATTGTAAACCAAGAAACTAGTAAGAAAAAGCAGACCTACATCAGAAGAACCATCAGCTTGATGCTTTTTGGTTTGTGACCATTGATGTTGTCAATCTGCTTTCAGTGATCCCCCACCAGATAGAAATGGACATGTTCAGTAAAAGTTTGTTGAAATATAGTGACTTTCATCATGTTAAGAGATGTCTCTTGATAGAACTATTAGAGATGGTACTATTCAACAACTTCATATGCTTTAATGGTGAATACTATAAATAGACAAAAGGGGTTGCGATGGGTGCCAGATGTGCACCCATTTATGCCAACTTGGTACTAGCAGACTGGGAACAAACATTTGTTTTTACCTCAGAATACAAGTCCAAATTATTGTTATATTTATGATATTTGGATGATATTCTAATTTTTTGGAAGGGCTCTAAAACCGAAGTAGAGGCATTTATTAGATATCTGAATCAAACAACTGAGTTCCTCAAATTCACAAATCATATTGATAAACGCAATATTGAGTTTTTGGACATTCAGCTGTATAAAGAGGATGGCCAAATTCACTTAAAATTGTCTGTAAAAAACATATAGTAATTCCTTTTTGCATTATGATAGTTGCCACCCTGACCACCAAAAGAAAAATGTGGTAAAGGGACAAATGATACAGATATCTATATTGATAAGCCAGGAAACAATTTTCCAAGCTGAAATGTTACACCTGATTGATATGTTTAGAAATAGAGGATATCCAATGGAGTTACTTTATAAATTTAATACAAAAATTGAGAGGAGAAGACACTGCGATTTTAGGCCCATCCTATCGGATAGTACGAGAAAAGACAACAATGCCCACACTTCTGTTACAGACAACCTCAGTCAAAATTCTTCTTCAGGTATGGTTATGGAGTTCAATCCAACAGGAACAAAAGTTAGGAACATCATGAATAGTGTGTGGGATAGTGTCTTTATCCAAGAAATTAAAGATGCACTAGACCCAGCTCCTAGGTTTATTAACAGCAGAGGTTATAACTTAAAATAAATATTTCAGAAAATTCTATGCATCAGGACAACAGATCTACACGAATGAGTAAATGCGGTACATGTAGTGTGTGCAAATATATTAATGACAGACCATATGTACAGATTAGCAGCTATAAGAGGACACTTAGGTGTCCAGGACACTGCAATTGTAATACTAAAATGGTAATCTATATGGTTACATGTCTATCATGTACCACATTCTATGTTGGGATGACCACAAGGAAGCTTAGACTTCGAATTTTGGAACATAGCAGGGACATAAAGTATAAAAAAACTACCAATGCCCTTTTCAATCACAGTAAATGTTGTGTTAATTTAAAAAAAAAATTCTATTTTTTGTGATTGACAAGTTGCCCAAGAGGGACTTTGGGGGAGATTTAAAAACTCTGTTAGAAGTCAGGGAATGCTTGTGGCAGCTACGCCTTGATGCAGCTAATGCATCAGGCATCAATGACAGCATTTCTATAGCCTGTGTACTAAAATACAAATCTCAGTTTATAGAAAACACATTTTTTAATGTATATTTCATGATTACCTATTTTTTACGATTGAATTTTAAATTTAACAGTTGTAGTGTGTTCAGTTAGTGTGACATATGTTTTTTAATGATACATTTATACGCGTATTTTTGATGTACAAACAAATACTAGGGTTGAAATGAACTGGACATTATAGGATTAACTTTTTTTAAATATTTGCAGGTACTCGTGATTAATTGTGTTTAATTGGTATTTAAGTGATTATTTTGTTACTGTGTACTGACTCTGAAGAAGCCCAATTGTGGGTGAAAGCGCTTAGTGTGGATTTTTTACATTAAAGCTGATGGTTCTTTTGATGTGGGTCTGCTTTTTCTTACTCATTTCTGCTGTCACTTTGCTAGCTCCAGGAGTTCCGCAAGGATCTATACTCGAGTCCCTCCTTTTTAGTATATTTATTAATGACTTTCACTCTTTCCTATCCCAAACCTCACTTATTCAATATGCAGATGATTCCACCATCATCTGCTCTGCCTACTCCACCAGTGAACTCCAAAATCTAACTCAAATTGCCTTCTCATCCATAGAAATGTGGATGAACAACAATAACCTAGCCCTAAATGCTAACAAAATCAAACTCCTTTTATTCACCCCTAAAAGATCCACCCCCATAAGCAGGTCAGAATTTACTATTCAGTCTCAGAACAGCACTGTCATCAAAGTATTGCCCCACACTAAACTCTCCTTTGACCTTCATATCCTAAACAGCATCAGAAAGACCCAGCAAAAGTTAAGTCTGCTTTACAGGCACATAACTTATCTCAACCACTCAGCCAAAAAAAACCCTAGCCTCCTCCTTTGTTTTACCATCTCTGCTATATGGTGCCCCCCTGCTCACAGGCAGTCAACTCTCTCTAAAAAAACAAACTTGAATCTTGTTTCGGTGCAGCGGTATAGCGGTGGAGTTGTTGCTCACAGCAAGAGGTTCTCCATTTCGATTCTCGACTGGAGTGCCTTCTGTGCAGAGTCTGCATGTCTTCCCTGCGTTTGTGTGGGTTTCTTCCAGGTGCTCTGGTGTCCTCCCATGTTTCAAAGACATGCATCTGGAGTATTTCTCCCTGGGCCACCTCTGAAAATTGGCTTCATTCCAAGTCGGACTTTCCCAGTAAACAAAATGCTAAATAAATAAAAATAAATAAATACATACATTTTTCAATAAAGTAGCAAAGTTTAACAACAATGCTACACATACCTCCCATCACTGTATATTCCTTCAAAAACTCAGTTGGCTCCAACTACCTCACTTACTAACTTACCTACAACTCATCAGTGCACATAAAATCATAACTAAACTAGAAGATTGCCCATTCCTAACCTCACTAATGTCCCCCTACAACCCTGCTAAATACCTCAGATCAGAAAATAAATGTTCGCTATATGTAGAATTACCCAACCTTACAGCTGGCCAAGCTCTACTCCGTTGCTATAGCCAAGGTGTGGAATTCCTTACCCACCACAATCAGAACCATTTTCTAACTACACCATTTTCAAGAAGTCTCTACAAGAATACTTCTCCAAACTATACATGCTCAAATAATTCATCCAACATTGCATGAAACTAGAAACCTCTTCTAACAACTTTAACACTTTGAAATATCTATCTTCACTTAATTTAACTTTTCTCCCTCTTGGTTTTATGCATCCTCAGCTACAAGATGTAATTTAAAGAAAAAAAAAGCCTATTCTAATTGTATTCAACATGTATATATTATACATGGATGTTAATCATTGTTATTTTTGTAATTTGTATAATGTTGCTTACTAGTAACTTGAATCTGTTAACAGTCATTATGTAACTTTATCTCATCAATGTATATGTAATATGTGGAGCTTTTTTCCCAGCGCCTCCACTGAAAATGGGCACTCTTAGGCCTGTGGACTATCCCAAAAAACAAATGTAAAAAAAATAATAAATAAATAATAATAAAACCCTCCAAAGTGGGGGACTTTGCCCTCCACCCCCCCCCCAACTAAATATATCAACTCTGAGATCACACTACAGTGGGAAAAAGGACAAATTTCCAATGATAGCCAGTGTTTTTTTCATCTAAGAAAAAAAAAAAATCACTGAAACGGACGTTTGACGGAGTCAGATTTTGACAGTTAGCATTCAGCAAAAAGCCATTTGCTGAAAAGGATTTTCGCGGATCTAATATAGACCCCATAAGAGATTTCATGACATTAGGGTGGCCACAGTGGTGCAGCGGTTAGCATTACCACCTCACAGCAAGAGGTTCTCTGGTTCGATCCTTGGCTGGGGTGCCTTCTGTGTGGAGTCTGCATGTCCTCCATGTGGTCGTGTGGGTTTCCTCTGGGTGCTCTGGTTACCTCCCACATCCCAAAGACATGCTGTAGGTGGATTGGACACTCTAAATTCTCCCTAGGCATGAGTGTGTGCATGTGTGTGCCTTCTGTGGAAGGTTGGGTGCCGGGCTGGCAACTCAACACCATAAAACTCCACTGCCAATCATGAGTGGACAGGTGATCTGCTGTGGTGACCCCTAACCGGGAGAAGCTGAAAGAAAAAGAAGATATTTCATGACATTATAAACAGACATATAAAGCAGAAGAAAATAAAGGGGTAGGAGAAAAGAATGGAAAGACTGGATGAGTTACGACCATTCAAAAGGGAGATGAGGGTGAAAGAAACTAGAATAGTAATTAGATTCTGCAAACCAATTGTGCAAGATGTTTGCACAGTTTGTAATTATGAACATATATGAAGAATAAAGTTTAAACAAATCACAGAACACAAATCAGAATTGCGCATGGTTGCAGCAACTTCTTCATTTGTTTACAGTTGATAATGTTTTCTTTCAATTCACTTCTTCGAATCTTTAAGGTCTCTACATCTGTCACCATGGTATTCACCCAGTGCATTAGTTCTATGTGTTTAACAGTTAAAACCACAGCTTTCATTCATTTCAGTACCGTGCCAACTCTACATTTAAGTGCTTTTTAAAACTCGTCAACACAGATATAACTTTTAGTTATGTACTCACCATAACTTCAGATGTTTGGGATCCATCTCGCCTACATTCTGACTGATGGGTTCGGAGCCGATCCCTCGGCTCCGACTCGGCACGCTTATGCCAAAGAGCGAAGTCTCTTATTGGCTGAGCTTACTATATCCCAGGATGCACCACTACCAGTCCCCCAGATCTAGTTTGTCCGCATACATGCACACACGCATGCACTGCTTATATAACACTGACAGATGATACAAGATAAAAACAGTAGAACTCAAACCGTTCAATCTCTTCTGATCTCCAAGGCAGGGGGAAGGAGGGTGGGTATTAGGAATGTAGGCGAGATGGATCCCAAACATCTGAAGTTATGGTGAGTACATAACTAAAAGATGTTATGTGATCCTATCTCGCCTACATTCTGACTGATGGGACAGCGTCCCTAGCACCTATATCCTGGGTGGCTCACTGGAAAACACTCCTGAGTACCGTGGAACCAAATGATGCTCGCCCTTTAGATGCCACATCCAATTTATAGTGGGAAATGAAAGTGTGCGGGTTGGACCAAGTAGCCGCAGCACAAATCTCAGAAATAGCGAGCTTGGAATGAAATGCAATAGAGGTAGCCATAGCTCTAGTAGAGTGGGCTTTGACAGATGTTGTAAGTTGCTTATTTGAAGAGGAATAAGCCTGAGTTATGCAATCTCTAATCCATTTGGCAATAGTGGCTTTAGTGATGGTTTGACCCAGTTTATTATCTGAAAAGGACACAAACAATTGATCTGTTTTCCGAATTTGTTGAGTCCTGTCTAGATAGAAACGCAATTGCCTATGAACATCTAACATATGCAAGGTGTATTCCGCTTTGCTTGAAAATTTTGGAAAGAAAACTGGTAGCTCTAGAGATTGTTGGAGACAGAGATTAGAACAAACTTTGGGAACAAAAGATGGATTAGGTCTAAGTGATACTCTATCCTTGTGAAAAATCAAGTACGGTGGTTTGATAGATAGGGCTTGAAGTTCTGAAACTCTTCTTGCAGAGGTAATAGCAATTAAGAAGGCAGTTTTCCAAGACAGATATTTCAACTCACATGTAGCAGCCGGTTCAAAAGGAGCAGATGTTAAGGCACGAAGTACCAAATCAAGATCCCACGGAGGCGCAGGATGAAAAACTGGGGGTCTTAAAAGCACAGCACCTTTCATGAAAGTTTTACATAGTCTGCTGCTCATCAACGGTGGGTCTATGGATTCGTGAAATTTGGAGATAGCTGCTAATTGGACTTTAATAGTAGAGACTGAAGATCCTTGATTAAACAAGGATGTCAAAATTTCAAGACCTCTGGTATCGGGCAGTAATAGGGTCTAAGCCTCTGAGTTGAGCCCAGATAGCAAACCTCTTCCACTTACTGAGATACAATTTCTTAGTGGTGGGTTTGTGGGCTGAAGATAAAATGTGAATAACTTCCGGGTCCAAGGTGTGATTTCTGACTAAAGTTGGAAGTGGAGGAGCCAAGCTGTTAATTTCAAAGTGTGAAGGGACTGGTGCTGTTGACCCGACTGATGAACCAGAAGGTCCGGAGTTAGATCCAAAAACCAAGGACCGTCCAGAGTATATTTCTGTAGGTAGGGGAACCATACCTGACAAGGCCAGTACGGAGCAATTAGAATCATTGTGGACCCCAATTGGGAAGCTTTCTGGATGACTTTGGGGAGGAGTGGAACCGGAGGGAAAGCATAAAGCAGTCCTGTTGGCCAAGGTTGGACTAGAGCATCCGTAGCTGCCTCTCCTTGATGGGGGGTCAAGGAAAAGAACCTTCTGCACTTCGTGTTGTGTGGTGTTGCAAACAGGTCGCAGCACGGAATCCCCCATCTTTTGAAAATCTGAGCTGCTACTGTTTCGTTCAGGGACCACTCGTGAGGAGAGAGAATAGTCCTGCTCAGTCTGTCTGCCAATACATTTGATTTTCCTGGAATGTGGGTCGCTACCAGGAAGCGGTTGGTAGCCACTGCCCATTCCCACACCCTCATGGCCTCTCTGCAAAGGGGGTAAGATCTGGTCCCTCCTTGTTTGTTTAGATACCAGACCACCGACATGTTGTCTGTGTGGATAGCGATAATGCCTTGAGGGAGAAACTTGTGGAGGGCTTGTAGGGACAGAAGTACAGCCCTCATTTCCAACACATTGATATGGAGAAATGTTTCGTTTGGAAGCCAAGAACCCTGAACTGACCTGCCCAGACAATGCCCCCACCCCGGCTGGGAGGCATCCGTTGTCGAGGGGGCCACCGGAGGGTATAACAAAAGGTCTTCCCTGATTCAGATTGGATGTTAGAAGCCACCAGCGGAGGTCCCGTTTGCACGTTTCTGTAATCAGTATGTGATGATTGAGGGGGAGATCCTGAAAAGACCATTGTGTCGATAACAGCCACTGAAGAATCCTCATGTGCAATCTTGCCAGAGGAACTAGGAGAACCGTGGCAGACATTGAACCTAAAAGTTGCAGGACCATCCTGGCTGGGGCTTTGGATCTTAGAAGCAGGGCTCGGACTTGACCTTGTAATGTTTGAATCCTTTCGGTAGGAAGGAAGATTCGCATTAATTTTGAGTCTATCTCTGCTCCTATGAATCTTATGCGCTGAGAAGGCAGCAAGACAGACTTTGACCAGTTGAATGTAATTCCCAGGGAAGCACCCAGGGAGATAGTGGCTTGTAGGTTCTCTAGTAGTAGATGCCTGGTGGTGGCAGTCAGGAGCCAGTCGTCCAGATAGGGAAACACTTGGAATCCAAGACTCCTCAGGTGAGCAGTCACTACTGCCAGACACTTGGTGAACACCCTGGGGGCTGTGGTGAGACCAAAGGGCAGTGCACAAAATTGGAAATGACTGTCTCCCAGGCTGAAGCGCAGATACCTCCTGGACGCCTGATGTATCGGTATGTGATAATAGGCGTCCTTGAGATCTATGGAGCACATCCAAACATCTTTCTCCAACAATGGGAGAATGGATTGTAAAGTGACCATTCGGAATTTGGACTTCATGACGGACTGGTTTAGTTTGCTGAGATCCAAAATGGGTCTCAGGTCCCCTGTCTTTTTTGGCACTAAAAAGAACCTTGAGTAGTTTCCGGATCCGATCTGGTCTGTGGGGACCGGTTGGATGACTCCTTTTTCTAGCAGCTTTGAAGCTTCTATGGCTGCAATTTCCCTTTGACTGGGTGGTGGGTCCGGGATTTTTTTGGACGGTGGGGGAGAGTATGAGAAGGGAATGGTGTAACCTCCGGCAATTATCCGAAGCACCCATCTGTCCTGAGTAATAGACTCCCAGGCTTTTAGGTGCTTGGCAAATCGGCACCCGACTGGCTCCGGAGCAGCACAGCTGGGCAATCCCTCATGAAGTGTGGGAGGCTGAAGAGCCATGAAAGGACTCGCAGTCTCCAGTGTTGCGGGGGCCTCTGCCGCCTCTGGGACGGCGTCTCCCAGAAAAATTTCCCCGTCCTCTGCCTCTGGAAGGGGAATCTTCCTGCTGTTGAGGAAAGAATTTCTGTGATTTGCGGAACCACATCTTCCCTCCTCTTTTAGCCTTGGGATAAGGCCGAAAGGGAGTGGAATAACGTGCTCCTATGGCAGATAAAGTCTTTCCCTCTTGCTCACAGCGGGTAAGAGTGTCTTTTACCTTGGGTCCAAACAAAGAGGACCCATCAAAGGGAGCGTCGGCAAAGGAAGACTTGAAGGCCTCCATAAAATGACACAAGGAGCCAGGCTTGTCTCCGTGAGCCACGCCTGTGCCTGCTGCTCTGCCGCCTTCGGCCGCATATGAAATGAGCCTCATGGACAAGTTAGAAATCGAGGTGAGGATAGCCAACTGAGAGCTAACCGACTGGGCTAGCTGCTCAGGTAGGTTACCTGAGAGGGAGTCTGAGAGCTCCTTGACCAGATCCCTCTGTAGTCTGGTGAAATGTGCCAAATAATTCAGGGACCTCAGAGTAAAGGCCGCTGAAGTCAGGGTGCGCTTCCCGTACCGGTCCATGCTCCTAGACTCCTTATTAGGAGGATGGACGGATGTTGAAGTCTCTGCCACGTCCTGCTGGGTAGCAGATGCCACCACCATGGCATCTACAGCCACGCCTTTAGTTAAGAACTCCTTCTCGGGTGGGGCAGACAAAAATTTGTTAGGGCGAGAAGGCACTGGTTCCACAGTATCTGGATGTTCCCACGCCCTCCGACAAACCAAATCCAGGAGCTCGTCGAAGGGTGGAGACACCCAGGAGGCGGAGGGCTGAGCCCCGAAGGCCTTGAGAAACACCGACTCATCAGCGGAGGGGGGTTTGGAATTCCAGCCGCCTCGTTGCTTAAGGATCTCTAGAATGTCCGCAAATGAGACATCATCTGAGGGCGACTTTGGGGACCCCTCCGCATCATCAAGATCAGTGTCTGATGTAATAGACTCGTCGGGGGAGTCTACGTGCTTCCTCTTGCACGATCTCTTCCTTGGGGGCTCCTCCAAAGACAACTCCGAAGAACCCTCAGGAGGAGGGGAACCCCCAGTGGGGGTAACCTCAGGCCCCAGGGCTCCGCTGCTTAGAGACAGGGGAACTGCCAAAGACCCAGTCTCCATGCCCAGGGAAGGTGCCGGTAAAGCCGCAGAGATGGCCGAAGAAGACTTGGCCAAAGCACTCCTCATAGCTCTGAAAGCAGCACCCCCAGAATCCTGGGAGGGTCCGGTCCCCGGAGCCATGATAGCAGACGGAAGTCCCGCGGCCGAAGCACCGAGAGGGAGGCTCGGAACCGACAGCATTGGTCCCGAAACGTCACCCCCGGGTCCGGCCGAAGAAGTCCGCGTGCTAAACTCGGACCCGAAGGCCGGGGTTGGAGTAAGGGTCGGAGCCGACCCTAGTATCTCTACTGGCTCCATCTGCACCTGCTCCGACGGAGCCGAAGCGGTCGGAGGAGGAATGGCAATGGAGTGGGCTATCGGCTCCGAAGCCAATTGGGTCGGAGCCGAAACAAATTTCTGGAAGACTGGTGACTGGAACAGTCTTTGGAGCACCCTGTCTATGTCCGAATCTGACATCCTTGATGACCTGGAAGAGACCGAATGGGTCCGAGGAGGCCTCTCCAATGGCTCCAAGGGACTAGGGGACCGGCTCCGAATCGACTCTACAATTATCGGCGCCGAAGGAATGTCCGAACCAATTTCCATCGGTGCGAAGAGGGCTTGGCGCCGAGGAGGAAGTGTCTGGCGGCCAACCTTCATCGGCCCCGAGATCAGTGGAGCCGATGAAGATGACCCGCCTCTCGATGCCCCAGACGACGGCTCCGAACCCAGAGGAGTCGAGGCTGGAGGCATCGAGGCAGACCGTTCCGCCCTCGGCTCCAAAGTCCGTGGAGCCGAAGGAGAAGCCTGCCTATGTTTTTTGGCGGTCGGTTCCGACAGACTGGTCGGAGCCGACGCCCTTTCTTTAGCAGGAGCAGGAGAGGAAGCTAATGCCTCTTCAAATGAAGGTTTAATAAGGCCTTTTAATATAAGTTTATTTTTCCTCTCTTGGAGGACCCTCGAGGAAAACGCGTAACACACACTACAGGACTCCTGTAAATGTTTGGCGCCCAAACAATACACACAGAGAGAGTGGTCATCTGTGATCGACATCTTAAAACTGCACTTAGTGCACTTTTTAAATCCTGAAGGCCTAGGAGCCTGTGACATTATGGCAATCCAAATACAGTGAACTAGCCAAGAAGAAACACAAAAAACACACTGACTAACACTGAAGAATTTTCTTTCCTCTCTCTTCTTCTTCTTCTTTTTAACAAGGACTAAACACAATACCAAAAAAGAAGTAACGGATCCAAGACCCCTAAAAATAATAGGGAATTAGCCAAACAACGAACTGACAGGGGAAGGCCCTTCAACTCCGATGGGACCTCTAGTCTGACAAAAACACAGTCACTACACAATATTTTACCAAGGAAAAATACTCATTCATACACAAAATCCACTAGATAGCTGTTAAAACAGCTTTTTGTTGAATTTTAAAGAAATTCCTGACAGGAAAGTAAGTGAAAAACACTACTTAGCTCAGCCAAGCTCGAGACCACGCCTTCGCTTGTTAGCGGCAAACGAGATCTGGGGGACTGGTAGTGGTGCATCCTGGGATATAGTAAGCTCAGCCAATAAGAGACTTCGCTCTTTGGCATAAGCGTGCCGAGTTGGAGCCGAGGGATCGGCTCCGAACCCATCAGTCAGAATGTAGGCGAGATAGGATCACATAACATCTGATATTGCCTCCAGAGAAACCTTAATACAGACAGACCAAACAAATCATTTACCCAGAATAACTCTGCAGTGTTTCATCAGTATCTTGAAGGCTGTGTTTCCTCACCATCAGTGAAGCATTCCTGTTACTAAAATTTGTTAGCAGTATCAGCTGTTTTAACACAGTCATTCAAAACTATTTTGCTAAGGGAAACATGAATAGTGCCCCTGCTTCTAAATCTATTAAGCTCTTTCTTACTGTAAACTTACTTCTGATTATTCACACTTTCTTGCTGATGCTCACAAATGTGCATGCTGCCTTCCTAGTTATTTTTTGCATGGTCACATTTTTAGACACTTAATAAGCTTACATTTCTGACTACTAGAAAAATACACGGTGCTGCCAGCCTGTTAATCATGCCATAACTGCAAGATATGAATCATTTTATTCATACCAAGTGTTTCATAAGAATTATAACTCAGTATGTTCGGTTGATTTTCTTTCTTTTTCAAGATCAGTATCTGGACCATCAACTTGTATTTTCTACACCAGTATTCACAATCAAGCAGCTCTGACCTAGGGGTTTCACTTTGTATGCAGAACACAGCACATAGATTTGAGCAAAGCATTAGTCAGATTCAGGGCCTGATTCCAAAAGTCCTGACTTCAGTTTAAATGACTACTAACACTAAGAGCAGGTCTTTTGGAATCTGGTCCTTGGTGTAAGCCTGTTTCATAGACAGGCCATACACTGAAGTAAGTCACTTAGAGGGACAGCAAGTCTTTTGAAATCTGGCTTACAGTGGCATAAACTTTCTCATTGTATACATAATTGCATACATAATTCTGCACCTGCATCAAGCGTATATGTTGTATTCCTGCCTTTAATCAGAAACCTTTCTGATCAAAGGTCATATTTTTGCTGGTTACAGTCTAGTGAGCATTTGCATCATGCATATCAACTGTTCCAACAAATGTTTCAGTTTTTTTTCTAATCAGTTAATACTATTCTTAAATATTGATGCATATTTCTTTCCAATTTACACATATTTATAATATGATTATTATATCTGTATAGCCTGCAAATTAGAATAACGACTCTACATCGTGTCTTCTTGTAGACAAATTGTTGTACTGTTTGTTTACTTCTGCCGTGTTGAATGTCATACACTCATCAATAATGTCATTATTATTTCCTTGATTAATTTTAAACCTTTCTTTGTCTTCATTTCCACTTGATTTTTGTTTTATTTTGCTTACTTCTATAGCTCACCTGCGATTTTATGCTTAATACCCAAGCTGGTGATTTGTTCTACACACATCTAATTCTGCATCAAGTGTTATGACAACCTGTGCTACACTTCTGCCTCTATCTTGATCATGTTTGATATCTCCAGATTGTTATCTTTTATCAGTAAATCATGAAAGCCACCAAACTCACAGTTTCTCATGGCATGTTTTTGTTCAGTCAAATAAGCATCTAGTGACTCTTGAATCCCTTGATTTCTAGTGCAAAATAATTGATTTATGTATGGAATATGTTTCTTTGGCTCACAATATGCCTGAAGTTACACACTGTCTCTGAGGACTGCCAGCTTGTGTCTCTATAATTTCCTTACTTATGATATAAAGGAATATTGCACATAAACTAGTGTGACATGTTTGCAGTTCCATTTGCAGTAATATATAGCTCAAATTTTTGAATCCAGAGATCTGATTTCAGGTAAGCTTCCATTAAGGGTCAAGGATGTTGGTGTTTGTAGTGAATATATTTCAGTCCAAAAATAAATGCTACTAAAAAGTTGGTGGGGAAAAAAATTTACTACGTACGTACAAAGCTGAGATTACAAACTGTGAAAAATTTCAGTATTACTAAATGTAACATTAATAACATTTAAATGTGAAAACATAATGCTTTAATGTTTTTATATTAAACTTTGAAAAACGAGACTTGCTTACCATTGCTCATGGCCGTGATACCGTGGAAGTATTTTGAAATGGAAAAATGTAGATTGAGGAAAATTTTTCTAATGTTCCAAATTTGGAGCAGCACAAAAACAGTCTTAACAAAGTAATATTATATCTGGCATCGTTTTATATATGTATTTATTTATTTGTTTCAATGTGGTAAATAGGTAGGTGGGCGGATCCTGGGATACTTTTCAGCCCCAAATGGGAGAGCAAATAAAATCAATGAACATAAGACATAGCAAACATGTGACATAGATTACAAAATCAAACAGATCATAATTTGAAGTTTGTAAAGCAAGTAATAGTATAAAGTGTGTAGCATAACACCAAAGTGAAAACATTATTGCATTATAGTATAGCAGTAAAGTGAGGTTATGACACGATGACTTCTTTCACTTATTTGCAGATATAGTCTGTTTACAAAGTCGTTTTATTATTCACTGGTTGTAAACCTGAGTACAAATGTACAGCAAGGCAAGCATACATTCAAGCTGATAATATGACCAGTTACTATGGATGATGTCCATTCAGCAACTTTCACTAAACTGCAATGATGAAGCCATAGAATTCACAGACCTAGTTACTGCTAACTTCCCTTTAAAGATACAGCTATAATATCATCATTTAGGCAATGCATATTATCACATGTGCTAGACACTGCCCCAGTCTGCCAGTTGGGTACTGTGCCAACCTTCCATTCAGCATTGTAAAGGTATATTAACTACAGCCCCACACAATGTACAGCACGCTCTGCATTCCTAGACATATCTCATTCACTCCTGCACAACTGCCTTGCAGCACTCAGTTGCAGGAAATTAAATAGTGTGCCGGAAATGGAAATACTGTTTGTAACGAGTAATATTAATTAGTGTCAAAAACAAACTTCTCAAGAAAGTTGGATATCTTGTGCTGGGAAGATATACTGATGTCGTGGACATCATGTGAATTGTTTAAATGCTGCATTGACATAATATAATGAGATAGATCCCATCCCATTACCTGCTTCTGGCAGTGCCTCCTGGGATAATGCCATGTCCACTGGATTCTGTAGTTCCTCAAAGTGTTCTTTAAATCTCACGGCAATATCACCAGTCAACATCAGTGTTGCTGTACCTCTGCAAAGGATAGTATCGGCAACATCCCTCCTCCCCTCCCTCTCCTTAGTCACTGGATGGTTTTCCAGATCCTCTTTGAGTTTGTCTAAAACTCATTCTCTGTGGTCCCACCTTCCACACCCTGAACTTTACTTCAGTGACTACTGCAACTGCTGCCTATCTGGTTTATTGGCACTATTAATAAAATCCAGGAGCTCCTCTTGTATCATTACATAGAGGGCTTCCTTCTTTAACCAGACAGCTTATCTCACCACTGGTGTCTACCAGCGAGTCCCCAAGTTACCATCATAACAAGCATTGACCATTTTTTAGCTACAGCCCCTTGCCACCATCTCAAATGCTGAGGTCTTCAACTAATCTTCAAATTGTGATCAGACAACTGCTCAGTACATCACTCAACATAACTGTCTAGAGCATGTGATGTTAGGTCTGCTTGCATGACTACAAAGTTGACCCCTGACCTTTGACCCAAGATACTTTGGTACAAGTACATTTGGAATTGCTGATTGAAGGCTCAGTGTCTGTTATTCTAAAAGTGTATTAGTTCTGGTTAAAGCACTTGGGCTTCAGGCCAGTTATTTTTCATTAAGAAGGTTTGTGGTCTGCACTCTGGTGGGAGGACAGGCTAGATTCTGCCCTTCTGAGCTGGGAATTTCTGGTTAAAGGCTTACTGTGCCTGCTTATTTGAACTGTTTCTTTCTGAAATTGGTGAGTCTTGTTTGCTGTAGCATAGACAAAGTTCAGACCTGCTGAATCTAGCTTTGTTTGTGTAACTTGAGCACTAATCCAGACCATCTTTTTTTTGGAGAAGGTTCCCCTACACCCTAGTGGCAGGAGTGTGCAGTTAGAACTTGTCCGATCAAAGACTGCTGGAATGAGGCTCAGTTTTTAGCTTTTTATTGGTTAATTTGTTTAAATCAGTTTGCTCATTTGCTACTGTTATATTTTAAAAAAATAATAATACACTTTATGCATCGCTGCTTAGCTAGAGTTAAACTATTTCTGCTGCCATAAAGTTTGCTCTTCAAACTTTCCCTTAGAACTAGCCAGTTTTTTAGTTTTAGCACTCACATCTGTTTCTTTGAGCTCAGCATTTGTTCAGAACTCATTGTAATTACTAAATAAGCTACAAATTACTACAGCACTCAACTTTCCTCACTTGTCTAGAGGAAAACAGTTTTTAGTACTTAATAAATAAGCACCTATCCAGGCATGTCTAAGGGTCAGCTTCCGGTGTTTTCTCCTGTCTACCTGATGAATCTGGGCATCTTGGGCTAATGCAGCAATTGCCTCATGTACACAGGCAACCCTCTCCTCCTACCACCCAACACTACAACCTGTGAGAAATGCACTTATATAGCCAAACTGGAAGCAAAGCTCTCTTCACCCAAGACTGGACTAGACAGTCAAGAGGAGAAGGTAAACACTTGCACCACACCACACTCATCACATAGTCCCCCAAGACCTCCACCACTAAAACAGACACATAGAAAAACAAAACACACACCTACATTCACAGAGGCTCTCAATAAAAATCTGCTTAAGCAACAGAGACCTCTAAAGCAGAAACACAAGCAACATCCACCCCCCAACACAACCCAAATGACACATAGCCCACAAACTCAGTGTGCCACTCAACCACAGCCCATAAGGCATAACAGCGTACCAAACACTCTAGTCATAGGTGAGTCTATAGTCAGGCACACTGATGTTCCACTCACCAGGCTAAACAAGGAGAAAGTTAGTGTCAACTGCCTGTCGGATGTCAGGATCCACCACATAATACACACACTCAGGTCACTCCACAACAAGTACAAATATGACTCTTTCATTGTCCATGTTTGTGTGAATGACCTGAGGTGTACCTCCCTGGACTATATGAAAAGAGACATGGAGGAGCTCTCCGACCTTGTAGCCCAGGCAGGTATGACCCTGGCCTTGAGTAGCATCCTGCCATCACCCAGAAAGATACCACAGTACAAGGACAAAATGATTGACTTCAACAATTGGCTACGTTTCTGGTGTCATTCTAAGGGGATCCAGTATCTGTCTGCCTGGGATGACATGATCAACAGACCAAGATACTTTGCCAGAGATGGCCTGCACCTGTCACCATTGAGATTCCGGATACTGGCTAAGGCTCTTGCCACCCCTATAGTACCTTTTTTAGGCAAGATTCAAATGACAAATTCACCACTGTAACAGGTACAAGCAAGCAGAATCTGAGGGCAATGCTACTCAATACTAGAAGTCTAAACCTCAAAATGCATTCACTTGAGGCACTCCTTAAAATGGAGAACATCGACATCTGTGCAGTGACAGAGACCTGGTTCAAGGCTCCAGAGAGCACCCCTGCATTACCATGCTATAATTCATACCACACCTTTCGGCCACCTAACCTGGACTGAAACACTAAAGGCAGAGTTGTGTCCATATTTATTAAGCATATCTAAACCTCCAGGCTAGTTGCTCAGCATAATGCATCCGAGATTATCTAAGTGCAACTAACTCTGGGCAAGACCACATTCCAAATTGTAACTTGCTACAGATCCTCCACCATGCCTCAGGATTCCCAATCCTCATTTCTTGATACACTGGAAAATATTAGGGTACAACCCAACACCCTAATAATGGGCGATTTCAACTACCCCACCATTAACTGGGAAAACTACTCATGTACCAACTTTTTTGCTCAACGTTTTCTGGAATTCATAAATTCTGCCTTAGGTCAACTTATCCACACCCCCAACAGGGGCAGCAATATCCTAGACCTGGTCATTACAAACATGGGCGACCGGTGTTCCACACCAGAGGTCAATTCCTTGTTGGTCAGATCTGACTACAAGCTAATCACCCAAGACATCCACATCCCACCCTCGCTCCCCATTGGGAAACCACCATAAAAAATTTCTCCAAAGCCAACTTCATGCTTCTTAAGACAGAAGTGGCAAACTTCACGACACCCATGCAGACGGACAATGGAGGTACGACTGCTAAAACCTACACAAATGCACTTTATAAGCACTTACACGAGTGCATGGATCGTGCTATCCCTAACAGAACCAAGATGCTGTCCTCCAAAAAAAGGAAGCCAATCTGATGGTCCCATGCCATAAACAAATTCAACAGAAGAAAGAAACTGTTGCAAAAAAGAGTAAAATCCCATGATTGGAGGAACTCCCTGGTCATCCTCAGTAAGAAGTTGAAATCCCTCATAAAATCCTCCAAAGCTAGTTACAAAAACAAAATCGTCACTGATTCTAAAGACAACCAGAAAGCATTCTATAGTTATGTCAAGAATCTCAATGGCAACACTCAGATCTGCTCTGAGTTACAGCACAATGGCACTATATATATATATATACAGAACCAACTGATATTGCCAACATCCTGGCAGATAGGTTCAGTGCTAACTTTACCCCCCTCTCACCCCCTAAAGGGCCAATCTCTATACTGGAAGAATGCAATTTTCCTGTAATCACTTCTGCACAGGTAAAAAACACACTCTCCAAGCCAAGAATACAGCATCCATGGGACCTGACAACATCCCAGGCTGTGTTCTACATGAACTACAGAATAAACTGGCACCCCACCTAAGCACCATGTTCACTCATAGCCTCACCTCAGGCTTTGTGCCCACTGAATGGCACAAAGTGATGGTTATCCCACTCCACAAAGGGGTAGTCAACATGGACCCTGGGAACTACCGCCCCATTAGCCTAATGAGCCTGGTCTGCAAGGCCATGGAATGTATCATCATGGAACTTATAAACAAAGACAATGGTAATCTCCAGTCTCTGGACCCCACCCAGTTCGGGTTTGTAAAAGGCAGATCATGTCTTCTAACCCTGATAGACTTCTTAGAAGCAGTAACCAAAGCTGTAGACGAGGGTAAGGTGGTTCACACAGCCTATCTAGATCTCGCCAAGATGTTTGACACCATCCCCCACTCTGGAATTATAGACAAACTCACTAAACTAAGTGTAAATCCCTATGTCACAAGATGGGTTGCCAAATACCTCACTGACAGAACCCACACTGTGAAAGTATCAGACTCCAAATCCGACTTCAGACCAGTGAGAAGTGAAGTACAACAGGGTTCAGTCCTGGGTGTTCTCCTGTTTGGTATCTACTTTTCTGAAGTACAGGCTAACACAGAAGGTCTTTGGCTAATGAAGTTCGTAGATGACTACAAACTAGGAGCCATAATCGAAACTCCTAACAATGTGGACATCCTACAAAAGGGCTTCACTGAGACAGATGCCTGGTGTCAAAGCCATGGCCTCAAGCTCAAGACCAAAATGTGCATTATCATCCCCTTTGGTAAAAACTCTGTACCCATGAGATACCACATAGGTGGTAGTCTACTTAACACCAAAAGTGTGATAAAAGACCTTGGGACACAGGTGGACAGTAGTCTCTTCTTTGATAATCACATTGCCACAGTAGTCAGGAAATCCTTCTGCATGGCACACCTCATCACAAAAGGTTTCTCATCCAGGAAAAAAGAGGCCATTGTTCCCCTCTACTTGTCACTCATTAGACCCATTATAGAGTACAACACCCCTTTTGGTATGTACCTCACAAGATATCTACAACAACTGGAAAGGCCACAGAAATACCTCACAAAGAGGATTACCAGCCTCAAACAGATGCCCTACGCAGACTGTCCCAAAAAACTCCAGCTTTACTCCGTCGCATATCGCCTACTCAGAGGTGGTCTCTGCCTAACATACAAAGCTATGTCAAACCCAGAGCTGTTGGACATGCTCCACTTAAAGAAATCCCAATCCCTCCGAGCTACACATTCTAGGGACCTAAACCTTGTCACCACAATAAACAGAACATGCTGGAGGGATAGATTCCTGTCCCAGAGACTTTCCATACTCTGGAACAAACTACCTATCTATATCAAACAGAGCACTTCATTAGCACTCTTCAAGAAAAATCTTGATTATTGGATGGCAAATAGGAAATTCACCCCGGGGATCACCTCTGTGGCTCTGCTCGACAGGGGCACAGGAAAATAATTTTCTCGGGTGGCGAAAGCCAGGGTACCTTTTTGGCTAGGATTATATAGGCCCTAGGGTCAATAGCCTAGTACCTTACTATGAACCTATGAGCCTATAAACCAATTATCTCTCTCTCTCTCTTTGTGTGTGTGTGTGTGTGTGTGTGTGTGTGTGTGTGTGTATGTATGTATATATATATATATATATACACACACACACACACACACACACACACACACACACACACACACACACACACACACACATATATATATTAGATGAATACTTAAAATACATCTCAGGTGCCCTTACCCTGAGATCTACTTCCCATTGGCAAGGAAGGTCAGGGTGGCACTTCTACAGGTTTACATTGTGGTGCCTGCACTGCAAACCTGACTGAGGTATGCCAGTGGTATCTAAGATATCCCTACCAAGTTAGTGTTGGGCATCCATCTTACACTGGGCACTCTCTTATGTGTGTCCCCAAGCTGTCCTCCTGGTGGCTCCTATGCAACAAATGCAGAAAACATTTGGACTATGTACTGCGCCACCAGGACACCTTGAGAATCCCAATGCCATTAGAAGCCATAATCATACCCCAGGTCTCATTCCAGAGAATAATGGTTGGCCTAACATGGTCACACCTGCTTTGTACTTTTGCACGTCCCATGCAAAATTGGGCATCTTAGTAGTGTGAACTTTCACAAAGTGTTTAAAGTATAGTGCTGAAAATGTTGGCATTTCAGGCTGGCATGAAAGTGTGATAAATGAAATACAGTATGTGCTCTAGAGGCATAAGATTTAGCTACCAAAGCAAATGTGTTTTTTAGTGTTTCCATTGGCTGCAAATGTGAAATATATAGCATGATGTCCTTGTTGGAGCCATTGCCACTCCCACGCATGCTCACTGTGCTATGCAGGTGCTCATGAGGGTTCATGATATTTACTCTGTTAGCCTGACTATGCCCATAGGTGTGACTCATAAAAGGAGCAATTTAAAAAATATTCATTACTTAGGGCCTCCCTGGCAGAAGTACCTCACGAAAGCCTTGAATTTATGCAGTATAAACACAGCCAGCCACCAAGAAATTCATCCCATTAGAGTAGATTACTGGCAGCAACTCAGTTTTTTTTTGAAAAAGAAGCTACATTATCTGGTTTGAGAGGTAAGCTTAAGTTTCCCTTATCTGCTCTGCCTTTATCAGGTAGCTGTTTGTACAACTGTGTATGCAATGTGAGGTTTGAATTTGTAAGCTACTGCTGCAGTAAAAAGTGCAATCAAAGCTTATAAAAATGGGAGATTACTTGGAGTCACAATCTCTAAAGCAAAGGAGCAATTCAGCATTAAAGGTATAAAGCATAGCTTTTTGAAGTTGTATATACTGTCATTGTGATATTTAGAGCAAGATTATGCAGATATCAGGTGAGTGGCGGCTGTTGTTGCATAATGGAAGCCTGCATTCAGAAAGAGCCCAACTGCAAGCATAAACCGCTAGGGCAAAATGGGCCAGTTTTTCAGATCATGAAAAGCTGCAAGTCAGAGACAGAATAGCTGCAATGAGGAAAGCCCTCATTATTGCCTAATTTGCATTTCACTGAAATGCATAGAGTTACCACTAATGCTGATCAGCACTTTTTGGCCATAGTCACCACTGATGTCCCATGCATCTCCCATACAATGCACATGCACACGAACACATCCCCATACCTCTCAACTGTCCCTGAGTTTAAAGAACAGCCCTTATGACAAGTGAATAATATTGTCAGATGTTAGAGCTTCATACATCTTATAGTTTATTTAAAGTTTCTTAATGAAAAATTTATTTTATTATTTTTTTACACTAAAGTAATATTTCAAAAGTGTCACTGGTGTCTAGGTCCCTCTCCCCAGTATTACCTACAGCCTTTGTTCATTTCTCCAGGGGTAGTTCAGATCTATAGAACCCACACCCTGCACACTTGCAGACATTCCAACAGACACACATACACAAACACTCATTGTACATCAGATATCCCCCCTCACCCAATTGCACCCATAGACATGATCATAGGTTATTAGGTAAGTACTAGGCTAGCTGCCATTGTGGGCAATTTTAAACCTAGCCAATTTTCCTTAGTGAAAATCAAACCCTGTACTTCTCTGTGAGGTAAACACTGTAACCATTATACCAACCCTCAACCCCCTCAATAGTTCACACACACACACACACACACACACACACACACACACACACACACACACACACACACACACACACACACACACACACACACACATACACTCACAAAACTCAACTTTACCGGTGAGACAACCCACCACTGCCAACCAGTTCATAGGTTCATAGGTTTATACTAGGCTATCTGCCCTAAGGCATTTATAAGCCTAGCCCAAAGTTTTGTGGCTTACGCCACCCCTTATGTTAAAAAATACTGTGCCCATTAGTTTGTTGTGCCTCTGTCCAGCAGTGACACAGAGATGATTCCTGGGGTAAACCTACGATCTCCCATCCACCGGTCAAGATTTCTCTTGAACAGAGCCAGCGAGGTGCTCTGCCTCACATGGACTGGGATTTTATTCCACAGCATAGGGAGTCTCTGGGTGACAAATCTATCCCTCCAGCATGTCCTATTTATATCCGTGCTAAGGTTTAAGTCACTTGCTCTAGTGGATCTGGTAGATTTGGATTTTTTGAGGTGGAGCATGTCCATTAATTCCGGGTTGGACATGGCCTTGTATATCAGGCACAGGTCACCTCTGAGCAGGCGGTATGCGACTGAATAGAACTGGAGTTTCTTCAGTCTGGCAGCATATGACAGATTTTGGAGTCCCTTTATCCTTTTGGTGAGGAACTTTTAGGGTCTCTCCAATTGCTGCAGGTGTCAGGTGAGATACATCCCGAATGGGGCATTGTACTCGATCATTGGTCTGATAAGTGAAGAGTACAGGGGAACAATGACCTCACTTGATCTGGATGTGAATCCCTTCATGATCAGGTGGGCAATGTAGAAGGTCTTTCTAACCACTTTAGCAATGTGAGTGTCAAAAGAAAGGCCACTGTCAACCTGGGTCCCCAGGTCCCTGATAACCTCTTCTGTGCTTAATGGATTGCCACCTATATGGTAGCTTGGGGTTACCTTGTTTTTCCCGAAGGGTATGACTATACATTTTTTGGCATTTAACTTCAGGCTATGGATCTGGCACCAGTTATCAGTTTCCGTGAGACCCCTCTGAAGGATATCTGTGTCCGATGTACTTTCCACTATGGCGCCCAGTTTGCAATCATCTGCAAACTTTGTCAGCCATAGTCCTCCTATGTTTGCCTGTACTTCTGAGAAGTAGATGCCGAACAACAGGGGGCCAAGGACTAAGCCCTGTGGGACCCCACCTGTGACCGGCTTGGAGTCTGACATGGCGCCAGCAACTCTAACCCTGTGGGTTCTGTCCTTTAGCTAGTTTGCAACCCATCTTGTGACATATGGGTTTGCATTTAAGCTGGTAAGTTTCTCTATAATACCCGAGTGGGGTATTGTGTCGAAAGCTTTTGCAAGGTCAAGGTAGGCTGTATGGACTGCCTTTCCCTCATCAATGGCCTTGGTGACTGTTTCGAAGAAGTCGACCAAGTTCAAAAGGCATGATCTGCCCTTGACAAAGCCAAACTGGGTCGGGTCCAATGTCTGCAAGTCCCTTATGTCTTTGTTTATGAGTTCCATTATGATCCTCTCCATAGCTTTGCAGACCAGGCTTGTTAAGCTTATGGGGCAGTAATTTCCAGGGTCCGTAGAGGTACCGCCTTTGTGGAGTGGGACCACAGTTGCCGTACGCCACTCCTTGGGCACGTATCCTGTGGTAAGGCTAAGATTAAACAGCTGCCTTATATGCGGGTTTAGTTCCTCGTTGAGTTCGTGTAGCACACAGCCGGGGACACCATCTGGTCCCATTGATGCTGTGTTTTTAGCTTTAGAGAGAGCAGCTTTCACCTGCGCATTAGAGATGTCTGGGAGGCTACACTCCGCTGGGATAGTTATCTCCTTTTGGGGGGGAGAGGGGGGTGAAGTTTGCATTGAACCTGTCTGCCAGTATGTTGGCAATGTCTGTGGGTTCAGTGATTTTTGTATCATTTTGGACTAATTCTGCGCATATCTGGGAGTTTCCACCCAGGTTTCTAACATAGCTGAAGAAGGCCTTATAATTGTCTTTTGAATCTATTGCAATTTTTCTCTCAAATTTGGCCTTGGATGATTTTATGAGTGCTCGTATTTTTTTACTAATAATGATCAAGGGTGTCTTCTCTTTTATGGATTTTGCTCTATCATGTAACAGCTTTCTCCTCTTATTGTAAAGTTTGTTTATGGCTGGGGTCCACCAGACCGGACGTCTGCCCTTGGTGGAAAGAGTCTTGGTTTTATTAGGGATTGCCTGATCCATGCAGTCCTGGAGGTGTTCGTAGAAGGCATTTGTAAGGGCTTCCGCAGCTTGGGTTGTGGTTTCCACTGGCTCGGGGGCCTTGAAGGATACCACACCAGTCTTGAGTAGTGTGAAGTTTGCTTTAGAGAAGTTCTTCACTGTGGTCTTTTTTGTTTGGGGTGGGGGCGGGGTGTGGATTTCCAGTGAGATAAGTTTGTGATCTGATCTCACCAATGAGGGATATACTTCCGGTGTGGAGCATTTTGTCCCCATGTTTGTGATGATGAGATCTAGTATATTTTCTCCTCTTGTGGGAACGGTGACTAGTTGTTCTATGGCATTTGAATTTATGAACTCCAGGAACCTTTGGGCTAGAAAGTTGGGGCTTGAGTAATGTTCCCAGTCTATATTCGGGTAGTTGAAGTCACCCAATATAATTCTTCAGGAAGGCTGTGTGGGGTTCCTGTGTTTGAGAGGGTGGCTTGTAGCATGCTACAAATTGTAGAGCAGTTTTGCCTATGGTTAATTGCACCTGGATGGTTTCCGATGCTTCGTACATTGCCACCAACCTGGAGGTGTGGGTATCCTTGATGAATATGGATACACCCCCTCCTTTTGTGGTGTGGTCCGGGTTTTGGGGCCGGAACGCATAATATGTGGTAAAACCTGATAGTGCCAGGGTGCTCTCAGGAGCCTTGAACCAGGTTTCAGTCACAGCACAGACATCGATGTTCTCCATACTGAGAAGGGCCTCGAGAGCGTGCATTTTGAGATTTAGACTTCTGGCATTGAGCAGCATTACCCTTAGTTTCTTCCCATTTTTGTTTTCTAGGGTGGTAGGTTTAGAATTTGAGCCTTACCTAAAAAAGGCACTATGGGGGTGGCAAGAGCCTTAGCCAATATCCGGAATCCCAGGGGTGACAGGTGCAAGCCGTCTCTTGCGAAGCAGCGTGGCTTGTCAAGCATGTCATCCCAGGCAGACAGACACTGGATCCCCTTTGAATGACACCAGAAATTAAGCCAATTGTTAAAGCTGATCATCTTGTCTCTATGTTGTGGCATCATTCTTGGTGAAGGAAGGATACTGCTCAGGGTCAGGGTCATATCTGCCTGGGCTACATAATCAGAGAGCTCCTCTATGTCTCTTTTCATGTAGTCCAGGGAGGTACATCTCAGGTCGTTCACACCAGCATGGACAATGACTGTGTCATATCAAGGAGCCTCGATCCTCACCACTGGCAACAGTGGTAGATGTCCACTGAGAGGATAACAGGTACACACACAGTATTTCCAGATGCAGCTCTTTGCATCAAGTGCAATTTCCCTTAAGAGCACACAGAGACCACAGTCAGTCTAGGGCTGGTTTCTCCCTCTTTCTCCAGATCTCCACTAAGACTCCCCACTGGCACAGCTATAGAATTAAGATCTCAGCTGAGTGACCAAGCCAAGATCTCCAGCACCCTCTCTGTCCAACCAGTGCTTCATGTCCCTGCCCGAGTAATTGACATACACACTCTTTGAGGTTTGAGTTACACACACACACGCACACACACATACACACACACACACACACACACACACACACACACACACACACACACACACACACACACACATGGGAAAGGCTAGAACAGGTTTACTAGCTATGCCCCCTTCTGCTCAGACTATAAGGTAGTTTTCACTGCCACCAGTCACTCCTGCCAGCTACCTTAAGACTCTTCCAAGGATACCCAATATACTGAGTGATAGTAATATTAATGCAAATGGTGGTTTGACCAAAAGCAAGGCTATCAGGAGTGGTCCACACAGTGTCACCAAATAAATATGCAAGTACTCTAAAAACTTAAATTCCTCTACGCAGATCAGCCACAGTGAAAGGTTTAGGTATATTTAATAATAAAAAAGTAACAAGACAATACTAAATATATATTCACAATGACATCAGAGTTCAAAACCGCTGGAAATATTTAAAATAACATTGCAGTACAGGCTCACAAATAAAGAAAAATATCTAAACTAAGCTCCACTATATTCCTGACTGTATCTAAGAGAATTATGCTATGCCCTAGTAACATACTATTAGAGCAAGCCAGATGTGGTGAATGGTGCTTGTTATTGTTGTTGTTGTTGTTGTTGTGAGGTCCAAGACAGAATGCAGAACACCCTGTCTCACTAAGAGACTTCTCAAAATAATATCTAAAATATTTCTGCTGGGATAGCTTGCAGAATGACATAATTTCTGGTCATCTGACTTCTAGTTCCTAGGCCAAAACCCCCATTGTTGGCAGCTGGTAGCATTTAGCATCTACCTGTAAAAATACTCATACAAGGGCTTTTGCTCAGATCTTTGGCAGATGCTGGAAGTCATAAAACAATTACATTATTTCATGCTTCCAAAGTAGCAATTAGTTCACCCTAAAGACAATACATAAAGCTTCCTAGTAATGACTTTGTGTCTCGAGCTGCACTGAAACATCTTTATGGAGTAGCCTATAAAGTAATTTAATTTCAGTTATTTTTTTAAAGTTTGCTGAACTATGGTTAACCTCCTGTATTCCAGTTTCCACTGTTAAAATATATACATTTAAACAGTTAGACTAGTGCATGTACATTTCTATTCTCTTCCAGGAGGGCACACTGTGGATAGATTTTAAACACAGCACTTTACAAATACCTTTTCAACACAAACATCTTTACAGAGCAGTTTGATATACACATGACATACAGTTCTAATACAGTAACACATCTTATATAAATTAGTTTGATACTCACAAATGACATATAATTATTTACAAAATAACAGCTAGCTGTGCTGGAAGTACCTCCTTTGATCACAATATGTACCATAACTAGCCACCCATAGTGTGCCCACCCAGACAAACAGGTAGACAGACTGAGACACACACACACACACACACACACACACACACACACACACACACACACACACACACACACACACACACACACACACACACATGTGGTTAGAGTAGTAGAATACGGTCTGTTGGTCGAACCACCATTAACTGAGGCAAAGTTTTTCCTTGCCTCTGTGAAGTGGATCAGATACATCAGCATCCGCCAGTGGGGCGCTGAACCTTGGAGAAGAACTGCAGCATGCTGGTATAATCACCATCAGAGATGTGTCAAGTATAGCATTGCCGCCTCACAGCAAGAGGTTCTCCGGTTTGATTCTCAGCTGGGGTGCCTTCTGTGCAGAGTCTGTATGTCCTCCCTGTGGTCACGTGGGTTTCCTCTGGGTGCTCTGGTTTCCTCCCACATCCCAAAGACATGCTGTAGGTGGATTGGACACTCTAAATTGGCCCTAGGTGTGAGTGTGTGCATGTGTGTACCTTCTGTGGAAGGTTGGGCACTGGGCTGGCGACTCAACACTGTAAAACTTCACTGCCAATCATGAGCGGACAGGTGATCTGCTGTGGTGACCCCTAATCGGGAAAAGATGAAAGAAGAAGAAGAAGAGATGTGACAAGTATATTTCAGTGGTGTTGTGGGGAATTGACACAGCTCAGCTCTGTAGTACACTGCGTGTAATGTAATTTCCTTTGTTGTGTGAGAACATCAGAGCTTTAAGGTAGAAGAGCACCTGCACAAGGAAAGGTATATCACTATATGCTGTATTTATCATTTATTCAATGGGATTAAAGTAATGGTGATGGGTCTTAATTACTGTGGATATTTTCATTTGGTGTCTTTCAAGGTGACATACTACCTGGCTCTCATCATGGATATATCATTGTTTGATGTTGGAAATTACTCTGACAATGCTGACAGAGAACATTCAGCACAGTCAGTGGCCATAGTGTCTATTCTGGGCACTAGAAAGGTGGAATCCAGATCCACTATCCAGTCATTGAGCATGCCCTCTTTGCCGGTGCAAATCACACCAAATACACAGATAGATCATACAGGATAGGTTGTCACTGACAGTTCTAGCTGGGAAAATATGGCTCCCCCTGCAAAAAGATTTCACTGGATGCCAAAAGACCTACTAAGCATGTAGAGGTCAGGGGTAGCTAGCATGTTGGTGGCTGTAGATACCATGTGTACTGCCCCCTAAATAAGGTATCTCAGTGTCCATGACCCAGTAAATATACAGGACCATTATGGAGGCAAAGGCTAGCAGCACCTCAAGTCTTTGCAGAGATGGTACATGACCTGGAAGGACAGCATGTCACATATGTTTGATAATCCTTGATATGCTCCATTGGCAGTATGAGTGGCTAAGATCTACCTATGGTTGCAGGATGTGTGTGATATGGCCGTTTCATGTCTGCCTCAAGTACTTATGAACATTGTGAGTATGGGAGGCATAGTTCAGACACATACAGCACCCGAACTTCCATGCCACCACCTAGTTTGGAGGTGCATAGAGACAGATGTGGATGTCAATGAGGATGTATGGTTCTTGCCACAGACACATCTGGTATAACAATTCATTCACATTTATGTAGCTTACTTGCTTCTAAGCAAGAGTTTGTTAGTGCCTTTGGCCCTGCAAGGAGAGGGAGATCCAGTGGATAGGGTTTTGCTTGGGATCCCTTCACTTCTCTTGTGAGTATGCTGGACCTATGTATATGAACCTCCCATAATGCTGCAACATCTGCTGAGACAGTGCCCCAGCAGACATACACACACACACACACACACACACACACACACACACACACACACACACACACACACACACACACACACACACACACACACACACACACACACACACACACACACACCTCCAGTAGCCTTCCACACAGATACACTCACAGGGTGACAGTGCACCCTCCCAGAGCAGTTTACCTTAGGCCCAAACCACATCTTATACACAGCATAAAGTACATTTCAGTTAAAATGGCATACACACATTTTTTTCTGTGAAAAATACTGCACATTGTGCCCTCTCATCTATGCAAATGATGATAACTGTATCCTGTCCTCTTTATGTATGTACTTACGTAGCCTATATCTGTTGCACAGTGTGGCTAGCCTGGGTAAGCATAGCCTGAATGTAAGTTTATCTGCATCATGTTTATCATTGCAAATGTACTTTAATCTGGCCCATAGTTATGGGCTAGCTGCTGTCTTTTAACCAGTGCCATAATGTACTGCATTTCCCTTTGTTTGGCATGGTCCTCCCCAGTTGCTGACTACTCCATTATCTCCTCATTCTCCACTGCCTGCTGTAGTGAACATGTTCATCCTGCACACATAATCCCTGCTGTAATAAGTCCCTTAATATCATGTTATGTTGTATTGCAAATATTGAGAATGTTGTAGCACAAGTTCCAGAGTCATACTGAAGGGCACCACCAGAGACATCCAAATAGTGAAAGTGTGCCTTCAGCAGCCAAAGCACATGTTTACTGATAACAGAGGTTTGCAACAGGGTATGTCTGTAACCAATGTCTGCCATGGTCTGTTTACTTTTTTTGGACTGGTGTCATTAACCATGGCTATGAGGCATATCCAACATTGCCAATAAAATCACCTGGGAAAAATGTCGCTTAACAAACTGCTGATATAGATCACATGTGTGCCATAATTAAGTATCATGGTTACTGCCTAGGTGGCCTGCAGACACATTGTAGATTATACTCTGTGTATTACAGACCATTTGACAATTGATGTAGTGGTAACCATTACAGTAAACCTACCCTTTTCCAATCTCACCAGGTGGGGGTATTCTATGGCCCCAGTGCCTTTGGGGGAAATGGGCTATGTTAGAAAAATCCAACATGGTATTGGCTCTGTCTGTAGTATAAGGAAACCACATATACAACTCCACATTCTGTAGCATGGTGTCAAGGAAACGGTGGAGTATCAATCACCTGAATCACAAGTAAAATGACTAAACAGCATATGTCACAGGAAGCAGAACAAATGTTATATGCAGTGTAAGACTTCTTTGTCCAGTCACCATATATAGCATGAGAACATATACATGCACAATGAACTAAAGTAGCTTTCAGTGTACTCCTTTATTACAACTTTGTATTCCAGATAGGATTTGTTAATATGTAGTTTGTGGTATAAACCTGTAAATATCCCTGAGGTTCTTTACCCTCAAAGGATATGAGTATGACATTTTAACTTGGAAATAGAAACAACAGTGGCACAGCAGATAGTGCTGTCACCTCACAGCAAGAGGTTCCCTGGTTCAATTCTCTGCTGGGGTGCCTTCTGTGTGGAGTTTAAATGTCCTCCCTGTGTTCGCATGGCTTTCCTCCCACATTCCAAAGACATGCAGTAGGTAGACTGGACACTCTAAACTGAGTGTGTATGTGAGTGTGTGGTGTGGTATGGTAGAACCACCGCAGCAGAGCTTGTCACCCAGTGTTGTAAAAGCTGGCTCTAGATGATTGGCACTAAGGAAGTGACACACTGACCCCATATGCAAAACAGTAACTTACCTGGAGTGAATAGTTGGTGTTCTGTGACATTGGTGCTGTGGTGCTGTCGGTTATCTTGTCTTGGTGAATCGGGTTCGAGGTAACTGGCATTTCATTCATCTAAAATAGACCCATATATATATATATATATATATATATATATATATATATATATATATATATATATATATATATACACATATATATATATATATATATATATATATATATATATATATATATATACATACATACATACGAGCAGTTTAGAATATAGAGTCAACTATATATATATATATATATATATATATATATATATATATATAGCTGAAAGAAACCAGAATACCCAGATTTTTATCATCTTATTTAAAAAAAGTATACATTGTCTTCAATTTAACTCCCTTCTCTACCTTTTCCTTTTTCAGTTAATATAGTTCTCTTTTCTGCACTGGGTACTAGCCATTTATATTTAGCTGTGCTCTGTCATATTAGAACAGTTGTTTGGCTGGTTTCTTTTCTTTACAGGTGTTGCAGTAGCTTCATACAAATATTATGTTCCATAACAATAATTTAGCTTTACTCAGCTGGTTATCCCCAGGTACTTTAAGACTGTTTTCAAAATAATTCCTTGGGCATTCTTCTGTTCTAGCAAAGTTAGCCCCTTTGAATTTTAATAATCATATACTAGTGCAGTTTGACTGTATGCCAATGCTTATTGAGCAGTGTGGACTATTTCATTTCTGCATTCTATATGTTCTGAATCATCATGTATTGCTGTATGCACTAGGAAGAGCTCTGTCCAGCTTTGCCTGTGCCACTTCGGACCTTTCTCCATAACCCTGAAGTCTGTGCTTAAACCACTACATCCTTTGTGCCAATGTTTTTCAATTACACATCACTCTGTAAAGTCCCTGTGGTCGTTTGGGTTTCCTCCAGGTGATCCGGTTTCCTCCCACGTCCCAAAGACATGCTGTAGGTGGATTGGACACTCTAAACTAGCCCTAGGTGTGAGTGCATGCATGTGTGTGCCTTTCCTGAAAGGTTGGGTGCTGGCCTAGCAACTTGACATCGTAAAACTCTATTGCCAATCAGGAGCAGACAGGTGATCTGCTGTGGTGACCCCTAACCGGGAAAAGCCGAAAGTAGAAGTTTATTTTATTTTCTGGTAAATCACTGAGAATTACAGTTAGTCAAAAATGATGGACATTAGAGTTTTAAAAGTATTGTGCAGAAAATACATACTGATCCAGAACTTTGCTGTTCAATTTACTTCTTAAATGAATAAGAACAATATTTAAATATTGTCCCTTATTTTGCTCCATTGCCCTCCTTTATTTTTGGATTTGTTCAGAATTCTTAAGCAAAGAAGCTGAGATGTGTGCTATAGACTGTTTGACAGTACTAAGTGGTTTATGACTTTCAAAGCTGGTAAAGTCATCATGCACCTACTCTTTTTTTCTGTAACTAGTAGTATATGAAACAGATAAAACTCCATATACTACAAAGAAGTATGATGAGGTCACCGGTAGAATCCTTTTATTATGTGTTTTCAACATGGATGCCTAGATTCAGCTCTCAAGCTTTGATCTCAAAATGAATTTCTGGACATCCATGTCTTAAACTCATAATAAGCTGGTTATGATCAGCTCATAATTCTGTGTTATATTTATCTGTCAAACCTTTTTGGTATTTAATTGTTATCCTGTTTTATAACTGAAACAAATGTACAGTTTTATGACTTGGTTTGTGTGCTATCTACTCCCTTCTTAATTTATTTTCACTTATTAATGCTAAGATTTATAATTCACTTACCTGCAGGTTTCTCCCCATCCCAGCTGCTTATATTATTATCCTGATTTGTTGTCCAATGTTAAATTATACAACTTTTATCAATGTCACCCATCAAACTGTAACTCCTGATAATGCAAATCTTGAAACTTAAAAAGGAAAATAAGCACTAAGGCATATAGTGATGTTGTGTCTTCTGGCTTTTCCCAGTTAGGGGTCGCCACAGCAGAACTCTGGTCTGCTAATGATTGGCAGTAGATTTTTACGTGCCGAGTTGCCAGCTCTGACGCACAACCTTCAATGAAGGTATGCCCATTCACGCATGTATCCACACAGAAAGCGCTTTAGCTGAGAATTGAACAGGACAACGTCTTACTGTGAGGCGACAATGCTACTGCAGCACCACCACCGCAGTCGACTGAGGCATATAGTGATAAACAGTCAAATTCAAAACTGTCTTTTCCACCTCCATCTTCATGTTGTTTTGCAGAGGGCTTTGCTTTTCTGTATTGGTGACATGGTGTTGAATTTTGTGCCCCCAAAACAATGTCCCTTACATACAGTAATCATATCTTGCAGTGTCTTTCCTCAGTAAGTCTGGATAAAGCCAGACCCCTAACCGGGAAAAGCCCAAAATCAGAAATGATTTGTGAATGTTATACTAATTCACTTAGAAAAGTAATAGAACAAAAGGTTTTACACTGACATGCATTTTCTGAAAAATAAGTATGAAAGTCTAATGTCTGGTATTACTACTGACTAGCTATAATTTTCAGTAATTTACTAGAAAATCAAATATTTTATGAGGGACAGTATAAAAATATGAGACAAAATCATGGACATTCAGCAAAAGCAGTGACATTTGAGTGGTATCAAGTCCACTGTTAATATATGTTATGTAGATTACTCGAGATATTGCAGTGTAAAGTATAAGTTACCTTATGTTACATCTGCAGATTTATATTTCCAAGAAGTGCAGTTATGGTCCCAAGTCTTTGGCATAGTGGTTAAGGTGTGTACCTCAGAGGCACAATGTGCAGGCTTTGATTCTTGGGAAGAATGGCTAGGCTTAGGAAGCCCACTTGGGGTCATTAGCCTAGTAAACTCTTATTATTTATCACACTTTTGAAATGAATAACGAATTCTTCGTGTATAGTACTAGATATTCTAATGCTACTGCATTAGGGCATCATAATAAACCTTGCCAATGTCACATCTGACAGAGTAACAAAACACATTTATGTGATGTATAATATGATAGAGAATGTGTAACAGTCTGGCTCTCGTGTTACTGAAATAAGGAGCATACATTTCTAATGCATGTCTTAAAATAAACCAGGCTGAGAATAAATGCGTGCGAGAAAGAAAAGTAGCAAAGACGGCAAATATAACTTAAAAGAAATGCCAGGAAATCACAAATTCCCTTTCAGTGATTAAATAATGGCATTTTTACATTTTATCAAGAATGACTATTCTGGTACATGTTCTACTGAGTGATAAAACAATATATAGCTTAAAAACAATGAATGTTCAAAGACTTGTCCCACAGGTGTTAGCAAAACCTACTTGAAGCCTTTGTAAAGGTCATTAAAGTCTGACAGCAGGAGATAAAAAACTGAAGGTAATTAGGCTGGCATGACAGCTTATCTAGTTAGCAAAATATAACCCATCTGCAGAATACCACCATGTGGTCATATAACTGTGATCGAACAAACAAACTTAAAAAATAATATGTATGCATTTTTCCAGGAAAGACTAAACCACCAATCAATTGACAAGTACCAGAAAGTCTTCACTTGGCTGAGAATGTGTTTCATTAAAAGGCTGCAACCAGAGGGCAAATGGCCCCATAGACACCTGACATATCTGTGAAATAGCAGTTCTCAAAAGTTAAACAAGAAATGCAGGCATGGTTAAAATAATACTGACCAGAAAGCGTGCAGCAAGCAAATTCTTTGTCATAATGACTTTCTGAAGCTGAACATGCCGAACTGCTGGGATAAAAAGGACTTGTAAAAAAATACGAGATGCTCTGGTTATCTAATTGCAGGGAGTAAATCAGTGGCATCCTGCTGCTCTATTTATTCTTAATTATACTGGGATTTCTTGCCAGAACCAAGTTAAGTTGCCTTTTCTTGTAATTAAAAAAAATTGTCTTACATGAGTTGGAAAGTCAGTTATGCAGAAATATAACACTGCTGTGCTGCTAGTTGCAAGGTTAGAAAGTCACATACTGAAGTTCATTTAATTTCCTTAGGTTTTTATAGTAGATTTACCTTCAGTTGGTCAACTAACATGAATGCTGACATCCTGAAGGTAAACCACTCTGTGTCAAAAATGGAAACTTTAACATTCTAGCATGAGTGCGCTGAGGTAGAACCTCAGTGTATGCAACTTTTAAACCTTTTTTTTGCAGGCATGCCCCCTATGCGCTCCCCGCTAATTATATATACCAACTTTGAGATTGCACAATCCCTGGGGAAAGGGAATATTCCTCAAACCAGGGATTGTTGATCTCACACACCTGTTGACTATCTATAGTCAACCAAATGCAGTCGATTAAACAAATGTCGACTAAAGTTCCTGTCAGTCAAACCAATGGAATCCTTAAGGTACTATTGCAAGGGACTTTAATGTAATGTGAACGTGAATGCTGTTTTGGATGAAAATGACAGCCTGAAACAGGATTTGCTCACATTTGAGCACTGTTAACTGCTTGGAAAGGGTAGAAAGACCTTTTAAGTTTCTCTTCTTAAAGGTGTATACAGCTAGGGATCTTATAATCCCCGTGATCACTTCCCTAGTATAGTTCTATGTTCTTAGTTCTCAAACGCAAACTGCCTAACATCCCTATTCCAGTTAGGTGGGCTTCACCCCTGTAACACACTGAACTTACTGTATTCAATTTCAAGGTCACTACACCTTGGTGGAAGGTAAATTCCCCAAAGTAAAGCGTGTTCAATGAATTGTGCTGTTTGAGGGCATGCATCATCACCACTGTATCCCCTTGCAGAGATGTTCTGCTATCTTTTCATTCATGAGACTTCATCAAGCAAAATCACATAATTCAAAACTATCTGAAGAAAAACAGTTTCATGAAAAAATGCTAGCAAAGTTGTAACTCTGCAAAATGCTAAAATTAAAATCAAATTTAAAATAATTTCTTAGCATTTCTATCCAGCCAAAGTTATTTTATGCAGATGAATATTAGGGAAACGAAGCATGACAGAGTGTTTGAAATGCAACTATTTGCCACCTTCTGAGATAAATACAACAATTGGCATATGTGACATAAACTTCCTTACAGCTGCCTGTCCACACAGTACAACCCATATGGACTGCTCATGTATTACTGTTTGATTTCCAAACTGATTTGTTGATTAATGTATTCCTTATACAAGTTCAGTACCTTTTATTGTCTTTACATTATTTCCTCTTGTTATTCTATTTAGCTTACTATATACTTACTTTCATCTCTTCATTTATATTACAGATTCATAGATTAGTACTAGGCTAATTGCCCTTGTGGGTCATTTTAAGCCTAGCCAGTTACCCCATATGAGAATCAAACCCCGCACCTTGTGTCTGCAAGGTAAACATCTTAACCATTATGCCAATCTTCCACCCAAAGCATATTATTCAGAGCTGGGATTCAAACCCTGCATGGCTTACTCACTAATCCAGTGCTCTAACCACTACACTACATCAGCAACAATGAATTAGTAATAATTTTCACTGATTCATAGATTAGTACTAGGCTAATTGCCCTTGTTGGGCATTTTAAGCCTAGCCAGTTACCCCACATGAGAATCAAACCCCGCACCTTGTGTCTGCAAGGTAAACACCTTAACCATTATGCCAATCTTCCACCTGTTTAACAGTCTTTCATAACATAATTTATGTTTTAAAATATACTTTTCAGAATTCATTTTTCTTTCCACGGCATCCAGACATAAAATACTAATAAATTATGAAAATAAATGCGTACATGCTTCTGAAGTACGAGATCACACCTATAGTCTTTCTTTCCTTGAATTGCTATCCTGATCTGCATTATTGGGCTCTAATTTGTTATACCTGTTGTCATCTGTGTACTGAGCATGACAAAGCTGGTTAGAGTATAGAAAATAAGAGGTACTCAGTTTTTGACAGGTATGTTCTTTAAGAAAACTGGCCCCATAGCAAAAGAAAAAATTGTTATTTTGAGTGTAATATAACAAATCTACTTTGCAACAATAATTAGTCAGTTACATAATTATATGTTGCAGTGCCCTTGGGAGTAATTGGTATAGCTGGGAGTACAGCTTTGCTACCTTTTCAAATGCCTAAAATGGGACATTTTGTATGAAAATACATTTTGTGGGGAAAAAAATCATACCTCCAGCCAGTGCAAAGGGCCAGACTTCATTGTTTTCATCAAAGTAAAAGCTCGCTCTTGTAGAACTTGAGTTGTTTTGGTTATCTTGCACAACACAGTAAGGTGTTTCATATCCACCATAAAATGTTCTGTACCCTATTAATAGGAAACCAAGAAATATTTTTGCCCTAAAATCTTAGGACATTTGCCACTTTTCATGTTTTTTCACAGGATGCAACTGCCAAAGTAGGGAATGTGTTGTAAAAAGAGGGGCAGATAGTAAACCTACGTAGACCCCACTTACAATTTATACAAGACTGAGTGTTTACAGAAGATCTGAGTTCCTGCTGAGGCTAGTAACACTGGTACTGTACTACAGAACAAATTACAGAGTCATCCCTCTAAAACTCCCTTAGTTATTATGCTATGCTGCGTACATTGAACAGCATTTTAATTTTATTTATTTATTTTTAATTTTACATTTGTTTACCGGACAAGTCTGACTGGATGCAGGTCCTTTTTCAGTGGAGGCCCGGGAAAGAAAAGCTCCAGTATTACAATAAAAAATTTACAGAAGTTGACAAATATGTGAGAAAGTTATTAAAAATCTACAACAAAAATAGATATATAATGATAGACAATATAGTTCTCTCTATGCAAATATTTGCATAGCATATTCACAAAACAGATATAAAATGATAGATCATACAGTTCTCTTGATGTAAATATATACAGTTTAAATGAGAGTGGGTCAAGTGTCTTGACAGCTGAGGTCAAATACTGGAGTAAGATCACTTTAAGAGAGTTGAGGTAAGGCCTAACCAGGACATTTGCAAGAACAAAGCCAGGTGTCTGTCAAGTGAGATGTTAGGAGTTTTTTAAATTCTAGCAAAGAGCAGTTGGAGGTTATAGGGGGTGGCAGTTTAATCAGACCTTAAATGCAAGTTAAAAGGTTTTTTTTAAGGGCAACAAAAAGTTTAAGATCAATATTCACATGTTCTGCCATTTGTTGACACAAATACCATGATCATTAAAATGTTGTTTAATATTTGAAATTGTGCATGTCAGATAAGCAAGAGAGGTGAGAGATACAGCTAAAATCAAGAAAGTATACAGTAACTATGAAAATATATATATTATACCATGACCCCCCAAAACGTGCACGCTGATTGGCCAGCGTGCACATTGTAAATCGAGTTATACTAATGGAAAAAGGTCCGGTCGCTCGGACTTTTTTCCATTAGTATAACTCTACTTTTAAAACACTGTCTCTCTATGTTAAATGGGTTTAACATAGCGAGACAGCTTTAAAATAAGCAACGGAGATCTCCGTTGCTTATTTTAAAGCTGTCTCTATGCTAAACCCATTTAACATAGCGAGACAGGTTTTAAAAAGCAACGGAGAAAGCAAGATCTCCGTTTTTTACTGTTTCGCTAGGTTAAATGGGTTTAACATAGCGAGACAGTTTTAAAATAAGCAACGGACATCTCCGTTGCTTATTTTAAAGCTGTCTCACTATGTTAAACCCATTTAACATAGCAAAACAGTAAAAAAAAAAAAGCAACGGAGACCTTGCTTTCTCCGTCGCTTTTGCCCACAGCTCTGATGTACTGCGCAGGCGCGCAGTACATCAGAACTGCCGCGGATGCCAGACATCTGCGGAAGGGCAGTAAACAGGCATTATACTATGCCATTATTTAAGAAAAGTAATAGTTTCTTTTCTTAAATAATGTCATGGTATAATAGCAATAACCCACTTCTGGGTGTGGGTAATGCTGTATTTACCACGGTTGGCTGTTTGGTCCCTCGGGCTTCGCCCTCGGGACCAAACCACGCCAACCGTGGGTAAATCCAGCATTACCCACACCCAGGCGTGGGTTATTGCTATATTATTTATTGCATCTGTGGAATGAAAAAAATAATCCAGGAACTGCATGCTGAAAACTCAATAGTAACTGGCAAGAAACCCCAGTGTAGATTAAGGAGAGTTAAAGCCTCAGAGAATGTTTTAAAAAGTATACACTGTTAATGTTATTTGCTGAAGAAAACAAACCATTACAGAACTGAGAAATGTCTTAAGGACTGAACAATTAGAAAATGTGCTAGTACTTTGACAGAAAGCAAGCCTAAAATAACATATCCAACTAACCTCATCAGCAAATATACTGAAAATAAACACCAAAGTTTGTCATGTCAGTGTGATATCAAATATTAATAATAAAGCTGGAGGTACAGATTTTTGAGTAGGATGGACAAGACTTGGAAATATGAGCATGATAATTAGTCTTGGCAAGATATGATAAAACAGATTTATCAGAATCCTAATCTCTGCATTGTATGAATGGCGCTACACTGGGCCACATGCAGTGATAGATTTTAATAGAGGCACTTTTGGCAGCCACTGTGGGCCCATAGCTCAAGAGGGTCCCATAGCTTGCCACTCAGTATTCATATTGTCACACAGTATTAGGTTATTAATTTCACATATTTTTTATTTAAAAAAAAATAACTGCTGCTCTACAAAAGAGCACAGACAATTTGTGCAGTGCCTGGCCACTCCCTGTCTCCTCTCAATTAAATAAGAACAAATGTATGCTTGTGTTATTCCCTAGAGATGGTTAAAGGAAAAAAAAACATACAAAACTGCTTATTTGCAGTGTGAAACACAGTCTATGGCATGAAACATGTTTATTAAAGTTAGCACCTTTGCTCTAATTAATATAAAACTTCAGATGCTCTTTAACGTAAGAACAAAAGTCCTAACTTACAGTGTTTCATAACCATAATAAGCAGTTGTACATATTTTAAATATCTAGTAAAAATGTAAAGGTAGCAGTCATTCACCATATTGATGTTAGAGGTCACCATAGTTAAAGGTTGTAGTCTCAAGGCTGGCTGACTAGGGTTCCTATTAAATCAGCGAACGCTTAACTAGGCGAATGCTGTTTAATCTCTCCTTTTTATTCAAAATGATGAAATCCCGAAAGCACGGAATAGCATTTTTTTTTTCCCAGGGAAAAAATCACTGGGCCATTTTTGGGACTTTGCCATTTCCTCCACTGGGGAGCAATCTCAGAGTTGGTGTATTTAAGTAGGGGAGTGCGGGGTACAGCCCCCCACATGGGGTGGTGTAGGGGGTGAAGACTCCCACTTTATTTTGTGTTTGTGTTTTTGTTTTTTTACAGAGCAGTGATTTTTTCCCTGGGAAAAAAATCACTTTTCCGTTTTCGGAGTTTTGGTGTTTCAACATATTTGGGTCGATTATACAGAGTTTGCTAAGTTAAGCGTTCGCTGATATAATATAGACCTGATTGACTAGTGCTTGGCTCAGAAAATACAAGTAGTGCTTCAGGGAAGACGCAAGAATATAAAAGTGCTGAGACTACATGGGGGCTGGAAATTTTGCAATTGAAGTTTTGACAGTTGATCATACAGTTTTAATAGGTTTGTCTTTTAAAAGTCCTTGAGTTCAGTGGGGCCATTATGGTGGGCTTGGATGCATTAAGGTTACTCTGGTCATGGGCAGAGTGTTAAAATATACTGTATGTGCTGGCTTAGGATGCCTGAGTGCAGTGGATGAATATTACTTTGTGGCCCACCTTCCATACTGTGGCACCAACATTTGTTAGTGCTAGATATTCTTATTTGTCTAAATGTTTTTAAAGCACAAAGTTCCCATGATGTAGCACACAGACTTTGTGCTGAACACTGGCACTGGTATGCTTGAAACTCTGCGACTGGCTGCTTTGACATGGTAAAGATACTTGGCAATGAATGTGAACACTGGTGTCAATGGGCATCTGTGGGACTGGCTGCCATAGTATGGCACAGAGGTGTGCCACAGTACTGCCCTGTAAGTGAAGTCTTCCAGCAGCTCTACAGAGACTTGTAGTGCAGCACTGTAACCAAAAGGCAGTCTGTGTCATGTGACCAAAGTGCTTATGTACTGCAGTGCCACATTATGGCCTTTATAATGTACTGCAGTGCCACCTCATGGCCTATACATTTTATGGGGTGAGTACAGTACGGCTCCAATGTTTACAGTATGTCAGTTCCTGGCTACACACCTGTTTGTACTCCCATACCTTTTGGTTTTATCCAGAATTACTGATGAAAGAAATGGGAGGCATGGTCCCCAATTATTTTTGGCTATGTCCTAGGTTGTTTTGTAAAAAACGTGTGAGCTATGGAATGGTGCAAGATGGATACATAAAACCATGCAATGGTGCAAGATGGATACATAAAAACATGGAATGGTGCAAGGTGGATACATAAAAACCATGGGATGGTGCAAGGTGTATTCATAAGAACCACAGTTGCAGAGGTAAAATGACAATGTTTAGCTGTTTAGTGTAGTATGTCAGCTTATATCCCTTTACTGTACTATATATATATTATTGTTATTCTTATTATTGTTTTATTATTAATCATTGTAATCCAAATGAGATGTTATGGGACAGTTATGTTATTTTCTATTGTTTTCATCATTTGCTTTACTTGCTGTACATTCCATTCATGGTATGTCTGCTCCATGTTTTAGTTTCAGTCTGCTTTATATGGACTATTGCCTTATGCTGAGTCTGCTACTTAGCTTGATTGTCTATTATGTTACTTATTTTTTATCATTTGGAGTGGTGATGATGTTTTTACTTTCAGCACCATGACCATGGCTACTTATAGCAATGCAGGCAGATGGTGTGCAGAAGTAGCGTAACTATGGGTTATGTTGAAAAAGACAAACACAGCACGCTTTGTAGGGTGGAAATTTACGTTAATCTAATTCAAGTTAAATCTCTGGTGTTTCAGTTACTCTTTTAGGTTAGTCATAGGATTTTACTGTTAGGTTAAGAGTTTTAGGGTTAGGGAGCGTGTTTAGGGTTATCTAGGGGTGCACATTTAGGATTTGTGATGGGGGTTAAGGGCAGGGTATGGGCATGGTTTTAGGATTAGAGATAGGGCTTTGGGATTAAGGTTAGGGTCACAGTTTTGGGTTAGGAATAGGTTTCAGGGTTAGGGAGGGAGATTTATGATTTGGGTTAGGGATGGGATATTAGGGTTAGGGTGAGAGTTGTAAGATTAGGGGCCAAGCTATAGATTTATACTTTACTATGTTCGTGTGCTGTTTCTTATAATGAGCAGTCATAACTCGCATTTACAGTCTAAAAAGTAAAATTTTCAAATGAGTTACACATGCATGCTATAAGTAGCTATCTCTACATGGAGATTTTATTGTAGGTTCTCACTGTGGTTTTCCCATATGACTGCATTGTATATGTTTCACTCTTAGTATTGCATCATTTTGTTTTATGATTTATATTATAATCATGTTTTGGAGTTGACAGCAGTTTGAGTAGTCTTTTATAGCTGAAATTTTAATAAAATCGATACTTTTGTTATTATTATTTATTAATTTTTTTCACTTCTTGCTTGGAAAATGTTCAAGGCATAACATGAATTAAAAAAACTGTAAATAAATTAAATAATAAATATAATTTCAAACAAACTGGTAGGTAAGTATACATTTAACACAGTCAAGAAGGTTACTATGAAAGAAAAAAGAGCATTTTTCTAGGGTCCCAAAAATAATAGTGTGTTTGCGCGCATGCGCAAGCACGCATGTGTGCGCGTGTGTGTGTGTGTTTGTGTGTGTGTGTGTGTGTGTGTGTGTGTGTGTGTGTGTGTGTGTGTGTGTGTGTGTGTGTGTGTGTGTGTGGAGCGTGGTTTGAAAACCACCCAGGGCCCAAGGTATACTGAATCTACAATTGGGAACATGCCTGGACTGTGAAGTTAGTGCACCAGTCTTTCATTCATTCAGAAAATAAGTGTTTTAGTGGTTTTTTTTTCATACAAATGCTGCAGCTTTTGATGTCTTCTGTGGCAAAAAATGCAGATGGGGAAACTCCTAGAGAATATAAATTGCTGTTTTTGAGTACACTGGTAGCATTATCCATAAAAACAGAAACAGAAAGATCCACACTACATTACCAACACAACAGCCATATGAGTTAATCAGCTTTGCACTATATTTTTTTTCACTGTTAGGAAAATATAGTATCAGATGGACCACATAGGTGTACTAACATTAACAGTATTTTTAAAACAAACTCCAAACTATATTTCCTTCTTGTTTTAATATTGCTATATTTGGAAAAAATATGACTGTCAATGAAACAAATATATTTCCAAAAGCCCAAGAGATGGAGGTTTACCGATATCTTCTGCTTCTTCACTCAGCATTTGGATCATACATTTTCTTTACAGATCTGAGATAGTTACAGCAGCAGCATTTTTCTGCAATATGAGCATGTTTTGCCTGAATCCTATTGAGGAGTATCTTAGGAGCCCTTGGTGTAGTAAGTCAGTACATTAGTCGGGCAGACTGCAACTGTAAATGCCATCACTGCTTATTTGTTCCTTCATGGCATATGCAGTTCTATTTTGGAAAAAAAAAAGATTTTAATCTGTATAATTTAAAGACTTTACTGTACATAAATACTAAACATTGTGATGTTTTCATAAATGGACTGCATTTATTCACTGCAATTGTATTTACATATATAAACAAATTCCAGTATGCTAGAGGTAAGATAATCATTAAAAGACATAAAAGGTGTACCACCATACACCATTAACATAGTTAAAATAATTTCTTGATCCCCAAATATGGCATACAAGTTTTGTAAGGAATAGTTACTTGTTTCATGGAGGGTAACACAGTTGGTATTCACCAAGATATAAGAAAAGTTCAGGATAAATCACTGTATAGAATATATGTCATTTATGGTAACATTACACTAACTTAGTATTTGAGTTTGGCAAATATGTTTTAGATGATCACAGTCAAACATCTGAAGTATAGACTATCAATAAAGTTGTTGTAATTGGTGAGTACAGAGGCAGTCTAAGGATAAATGTGATATCCCCTGCTATTTGGTCAGAGTTAACCAGTCGCTGATATAGCTTGGTAGAGCTACTGTGCGTTTGTGTGAAACATACTAAAATATAAAACTGTGCTCTTTATTTTTTATTTGATCACAATCAGATTAGTGCGGTGCACACAATCAATAAACTAGCTATAATTGGTAAGTACAAGGTAGTATGCAAATTAAAGTGACTGTCTTTTGCTTTATTTTATCACAAACATTGATTTTGCTTAACAAGGCTAATATAAAGCTGTGTGAAGCAAGTTGAAATACATTCCTGTGGGGAGTCATTAGTATTCAAATGGGAAACCTTTTCATCATATATAAATGTCTGAATGTGGAAACCTGTCTACTGTTTAGTTTGCCTTTTTTCTATTATGAGAGAATAAGAAGTAATACAATCTGTGTAACCTTCTGTTTCTTTGTTGGAACATAATCAATGATTTGAAGTGCATATATTTAGAGCTAAAAGCAAAATCAGTCAGAAGAAGTCTCGCTTGGGAGTTCTTGGTGACTATCTCTAAATTCTGCCTTGTATACATTTGATAACTTAAAATAGTTACGTCCAGGATTTCAGCTAAGATATTTTTCTAGCTTAGTCAGATTTCTTCCTTAAATATTTTATCTGCATGAATTGCTTCTATTTTTATACTGTTTGGACATTGTCTTGGCCTCTGCATATTTAATCTTTATCAGCACTGTTTATTGTTTATTGTTTACATTTAAGAACCAGTTTATTTATTTACTTTTAAGATCTTGTGATTATTTATTATTTGTTATATGAGAAGATGTTATTTAGAACTCTGGATTATCAAGATGTGGTATCTACCCCTGAAGTGATCAGATTGTTTGAGCACATTAACAGAGTAAAATATTTTTATAATTTATATTTGATTGAATCAAGAATGGCAGGTAACTGGAGTGTTTCTCTAACTATATCTGAGGTGATGGCAGTACTACTATGTCAGGAGGAATGCTGTAGGGAATTGAAGCACTCCGTCAGCCTATGTTTGTGTGTGTGTGCGTGTGTGTGTGTGTGTGTGTGTGTGTGTGTGTGTGTGTGTGTTTGTGTTTGTGCATGAGTATGTGTGTGTGTTTGTCGGCCCTGCCTCTGTAGTGGATTCAGTAGTTGTGTTGTAGCCATTTACCTCTTTTGTTAGAGGAGAATACTGCTAGATTCAGGAGGCCCATTTTGAAAGGGGTGGTTGTTACTACTGCCAATCTTTGGCTCAGAGAAAACATTAAGTTCTGACAGTCTATGATGAATAGCCCTTCATTGGCGGACTGAGAAACCTATATCTTATTTGTCTTAGGTATATGTCAAAGGAAAAATATACTTTAAAAATGATCAAAACACCATAGGTTCAGGTTAAGGCACTTTAATCTTGCAGCAAGGAGACAAAAACATGCTAATACAGAGTTTGTCTAACTAGAATCAGGAAATGCTAACATTTTATACACTTTCTAATAAGACATTGCCTACCAAGCTGACGTAGTGAATCACAAGTTTTGTCATCATTACTTCACAGTCATTGTTTTTACAATATTCTGCTGGTACCATCAATTTTTGTGAGAAACTTCCTAAGAAAAACAATGTGGCCTTGGCTACCACCGGTTAGATATATGCAATGTTACCATTCAAGGTACTATAGCTAATTCGAGCACAAAGCAAGTATAGATTGCAATTCATTTCTCTAACAGTCCTTTGTCTATGTTATCTCTAAACCTCTGCAGCTGCACATGTTCTCATACTTCTAACAGAGCTGATTGTTTAAAATCATTACATTTACAGAATATAGCATTGTTCATTCATTTTTCCTGACCTAGCAGATAATCATCTGCTTCTCAAGTACATTTCCAAAAGGCATAAACATGAATATTGCTGTGCTAGCAATTACTAGGTCAGAGGGCATCTTGCAAGTTTCAGAAAGCACACTGCAGTTTCAAAAAGCATCTTCTTAGTCTCATATGAAACTCAACTGTATATAAAACAGTGCATATAAAATAGAATGAAAAACGTGTTAACTTATTTAGTTTCTAATTAGCATTAAGCATACACACATTAATACATATTTTTCTGGCATTTCCCCCCTGTTAATACTTTTTAATTCTATTTTCAGAAAAATAAACAGTTTGCTTCTTTTCCTAACCTCTTCCATTCAGGATCTGCAGTTAAGAAAGTCATTCAGTTTAAACTTATGAAAGTGCTTCACATTCTAACAATTCTTCAATTTCAGTACTTTGATACAAAGTCTCAGAAACTGATATATCTATAAATTCTTTGATTAAATTTTTCATGCAGGGAATACCACAACAAATACAGGCTCCTATTAGGAGTAATCCCACACAAATGGCGATCAGGATGTTCATTAGGATGGAACCCCACCCCCCCAAACAAATTCTGGAAAAAGTCCATCAGAGGGTTTGGGTCTGGTTTGGTTATGGCTGACACTTGCTGTATCACCTCAAGGTGGTCGTTTATCTCGTGTTGATGATCTGGTATATACGCACAGCACTCTTCTTTGATTAAAGCGCACGTACCGCCTCTCACCGCTAGGGTGAAGTCAAGAGCCATTCGTTTCTGGAGCACTACAGTTCTCATAGCATTCAGTTCATCAGTTATTAATTCAAGAGCAGAAAAAGTTGCATTACTCATTACTTCGAAAAGTTTAGACAGTTTTTGCAGCTCCCAAATCGATTTCAATGCGCCATATGCAGGTAATATGCCTGCCCACGATATAACAGCATCACTCAAGTCCATGTGCGTCAGTTTGGTACCCACAGTATGATGGTCTTTCCAGCTCACCTCGATCTGTCCCACTGGATTTTCAGGCTTCCTGACAGCTTTCTTGGCCACATCTTGGGTATTTCGAATATTTCCCTGAGGCAAAACTGCAGTGTGTCGTATGGTCGGGACCAGGTACCCCAAAAAACAACTGCCGGACCAATTCTCAGGTAACCATTTATATGCTTTTTTTACCACACACAAAATAACAGTCCTCTACCTTAGTAGTTACTTTGTTACGAAATGGCTGCCCTGCATGAAACATTTTCCTATCTATTACAGATAGCTGTTTAAAAAGTACAGGGTTACGTTGCACTTGGTCAATAGTCTTATGCATGGACTCAAGAAATGAGTCATAATTTGAACTACAAGTTCCACCCATTTTGTTTGCTTTGGTATAACATTTGTAATGTACAGTCACATTGCACTTACTTCAACCCACTTGAATTGTGTCATTCTTATAAAAACATACAATTCCCTTTTGTGTCACAGGCAAATACAGTGCTACCTTATCATATGCTTTAATAGCTACGGTGTCATAAACCAAATTTTCCCAGGTCTCATTGACCCCTAGGGGGACTGCAGTCATTAATGACCCCCCGTATGCTGTTGGTATGGCTGTGCAAATCCAGCAGTTCGAAACATTAAAAGTCTCAGCATACACACGTGTAATTGCCTGATAAGTGTTAAAGTTTGGGTGCCAGTCTATGTTTGGCTCATTACGTTTAATCAGTTCAACTTTTGTGGCAGGAAAAAGGAAAGGCCACAACAAAAAAAAAAATGTTATCAGTATAGCTACCAGAATAATCATCTAAGTTTTTTGAGATTGTTCTGTATTTCTGTTTGCTCTATACCTGGTCATTTTGTTCTCGTTGTACAACAGTAACAAGGTTTTTGTCCAGTTCAAAGTTCTTAACCAGTTTACAGTGTGTCAAATGAATCCAGGACGCTCGCTCCGCGATCTTGACTGCAGTGGGTGTTGACAGTAGTACCTGGTATGGCCCTTCCCACTTCGGAGAACTCCAGTTTTTTCTCTTCACCACCTTCACGCAGACCCATGTGCCTGGGGCTACTGCTGCTTCCGATTGTCTTGTTTGCTCTTTATCTGAAACAGAATTTAAGTGCAAAAGTTTGTTATTCAAAAATCGCCTCATATACCCTGCAAGTGAACTGTCAGCCTCCTGCTCTGCAGGCATGAGAGGTTTCCATTGAGGTGAATAATATGCCCTCCCAAACAGAACTTCAAAAGGAGTTAACCCTTTTGCATTTGGAACAGTTCTCATGCTCAACAGTGCCAGAGGTAAACAGTGCGCCCAGTTCTTTTGTGTCTCACTAATCAATTTTCTAAGCTTGTTTTTCAAAACCCCATTATGCCGCTCTACTAATCCTGCAGATTGGGGGTGGTATGCACAATGATTTTTCAGAGAAATCTCAAAATAACAGCTAAGTTGTTGTATAGTTTGATTTACAAAGTGTGTGCCATTGTCACTATAAATCTTTTCCGGTATGCCAAATCTAGGAATAATTTCTTTAACTAGGACTTTTGCAACAGTAGCTGCATCTGGATTTTTAGTTGGAAAAGCTTACACGCATTTGGAAAACATATCTATAATGACAAGGCAGTACTTCTTATTTTCGCATTTGTTCAGTTCTATAAAATCCATACAAATAGTATGGAACAGATACGGTGGTATAGGGAAACTCCCTTGCTTAGGTTTCAATGCCCCTTGTGCATGATGCTTGTTACAAACATGGCATGCTGCACAAAAATTTTTTGTATAGTTTGTAAATCCATACGTCGTAAACACTCGATTCACTAACTGTACCATCCCCCCTGTTGAGACAAGGCACTGCCCATGGCTCAACAAAGCTGCATATCTAAACAAGTTAGATGGTAAAATCGGTTTGTTTTCTTTGGAGATGTACAGTCCCTTCTCAAGGATTGCTCCTCGTTTTATCCACTTTTGTTTTTCTACATTCATAGTAAGTGTCTGCATTGTTTTTAACATTTCTAAGTCTAAAATCTCAGATGGTTGTAATTCCTCACTCAAAAGAAAGACTTCTGAAGCTGAAGCTGCTTGTTTTGCAGCTGTATCAGCCCTCGCATTACCTTTTGAAATTCTATCCTGTTGCTTGGTATAGGCTATGCATTTACAAATAGCTACTTTTTGAGGTAACTGAATAGAGTCTAACAAATCTAAAATAAATTGTGTATGGTTAATTGGTTTACCAGTAGATGTTATCATCCCTCTATTTTTCCACTGCTGCGCAAAAGCATGTACAGTAGAAAAAGCATACTGACTGTCAGTAAAAATTTTTACTTTCTTACCTTTTGCTAAGGTACATGCACTTGTCAAGGCAATCAATTCTGCTGCTTGTGCAGATAAGTTGTGTGGTAAAGACTTTGCTTCAAAAATCCCGGTATCAGAAACTACTACATACCCCACTAGATTCTGTCCTGTAGGACCCCTCCTGCACGAGCCATCTACATAGTATGTCACCTCGGCATCATCCAAGGAAACATCTGTGAGATCTTTTCTAGGTAGTGTCTTTTGCTCAATCTCCTGCAGGCAACAATGTGGTTTGCCATCTGCAGGGGTTGGGAGCAAGGTTGACGGATTCAAAGCTGTGCATGGTTCAATTGCCATATGAGGTTGGCTCAACAGTATAGTTATACAGGAAAGATGTCTAGCAGGAGAAAGATATGCTACTTTTTCTTGCAGTAAAATAATCACAACTGCATGAGGCACTCTTAATGTGAGAGGGTGGAACAATACTACTGAGGCTGAAGCCTGCACTGCCATTGCAGCTGCGACTACTGCTTGCACACAGTGGGGCAAGGATCGCACCGCTGGGTCTAGCTGTGATGAATAGTAAGCTATGGGGCGTTGTTTGTCCCCATGCTGTTGTGTTAACACTGATGTCATATAACCTTGCTTACAGTCTACAGTTTGGAAAAATCGCTTATGATAGTTTGGTAATCCTAAAACTAAGGAAGAAGCTATCAGTTGTTTCAGTTTGCAGAAAGCTGATTCTGCTTCTGGTGTCCACTGTAATAAATCTTGTGCTGCCATCAGCTTTTTGAATATCAAGTTAGTCAGAGGAGCAGATTCCAAAGCATAGTTTGGAATCCAACTCCGACAAAGGTTAGTAGTACCCAGGAAGGACATAATTTCCTTCTTGGTAGTTGGTTTAGGTGCTTGCAATATTGCTGTTTTTCTGTATTCATCTAATATTCTGCCTTCTTTGGATATTACATATCCCAGGTATTTTACCTGTTTTTTCCAAAGTTGCAGTTTGTTTTTGTTTACCTTGTGTCCTTGAGTGGCTAAAAATTGTAATAATGCTATGGTATCCTCTCTGTATTCTTGCTGGGTGGGGGCTGCCAGCAGAATGTCATCTACATAAAGTAAAATCTGACTACCTTTTGGTGGGATAAATCCCGCCAGGTTACTTGCCATTTCTTGTGCGAATATTGTTGGACTTTCATAATATCCCTGTGGTAGTCTGTTATATGTATACAGTTTCCCCTGAAATGTAAATGCAAACCAATGTTGGCTGTCTGGGTGTATCGGTATTGAGAAAAATGCATTGCTAATGTTTAAGACAGAAAAATACTTTTGTTGGGGTTTCAAATCATTTAATAAAGTGTGTGGATCTGGCACCATAGGTGCCCTGGGTATAACTGCGTCATTCACAGCTTGTAAATCTTGGACCATACGCCATTCTCCGTTTGCTTTCCTAACAGGAAATAAGGGTGTATTACATGGTGAATCAGGAGACTCTATCAAGACTCCTTCCTTAAGTAAGGCTGCTATTATAGGTTTGATTCCTATTTCTGCATCCTTTCTTAAGGGATACTGTCTCTTTTGAGGTCTAAATGCTGATTTTGGCATGATAGTAACTGGTCCTGCTGTACGAATAAGTCCTACATCTGATTTCCCTGTTGACCAGAGAGTCTCTGATATGTCTTGTAAGGCTTTTTCCTCTTCCTCCAGTAAGAGTGCTACTCAGCTATCCTCACTTGCCTGTGAGTGCACAGCTGGGTGTGTCTGTGTTATCCAATTTAATTTCTGCGTTTGTACTCCTTGTTCAGAGAGTTCTAACTCTGTCTGTTTTTCCCACCTTGTGACTTTTTCTCCTAGGTATGCCCACTTCAAATTTCTATCTTTAGTTAAACTTACATGTGGTAATCGATTATATTTGTAAAGTGCTAGGAATTCCTGGGGCAATGAACAGCTTACTACACTATTTCCTTCTGTATCCCAGTACAAATTTCGTAATACTAGTCTATTAGCATGGTTTCTAAACAGTTCTTGCTCATATTCTTTATCAGGTCCTGGTCTGTTACAGTAATATAGAGTGCAATGCAACAAATGCTGTTTATCAGTGTCAAGGGAGGGGGATTTACTGATGGCTACGTTCATCAGTTCTTCGGTTACTGCCCCTGGACCAGTCGTAACTAAATCCTGGCTGTACCAATAAAATGTTTCACCCTCCTGTCGCACTACAAAAGTATCCATTTGTCGCTGTGCCTCCATACCCTGCATAGTTGGAACTACGGCTATGCCGAATATCTGCATTAGGTCTCTGCCCAAGAGATTTACTGGGCATTTTGCAGAAACAACAATTTTGCTTTTCTGGGTCATCCCTGAAACTGGGTCAGTTATCGCTATGTTGTGGGAGAGTGGCTCCCGATACAGTTGTCCATTAGCTGCTTTCACTAATATGTAGTCCAGTGATTCTGAATTTTCTGGTAGTTTGGAAGGATGTATCAGGGTCCGTGAAGCCCCTGAGTCAAACAGAAATCTGACTTCCCTCCCCTCTACCAGAAGTGTAACTTCTGGTTTTGTGAATGCTAAGTAGAGCTCTAAGCTCAATAATGCTAAGTCCAAAATTTCACTTTCTTCATTATCTATGAATTCATGTACATCCTCTATTTCTTCTGTCTCATCCTCTATCCTTTCTATTACATTTGCATTTGTCTTTTCTTGTTTATTCCTATCCAGTGATTCTTGACTATCATATAGTCATTCCTCACCCTCCTTATCTTCCGTGGTTACCTTCTTATTTTGCCTGCAATCCCTTGCCAAATGTCCCTTTTTCCCGCATTTGAAATATTCACCCCTTTTCTTTCTTTCTTCAAAGTCTTCTGATCACTTTTCAGATTGTTTGTTTCCCTGAGTATTTTTCTTACCCTTCTTCCCAGTTTGTACTACAAAGACTTCTGATCCGTCTTCTACTGCAAATACTTGAGTTTTCTTTTTCTTTTTGCTATTAAAATGCCTTTCGGCATGTCTTGCATATTCAAGTAATGACTGTACTCTTCTTGTACGGTGATCTACCATATGCTTTGTAATAAAGCTGATAATGGGCACAATACTGCCTTTTAAAAATGCATTCTTTAGCTGTTGCTCATATGGGGAATCATGTGTTTGATCTTCAGGTACCTGCATTCCACAATGGTTATTAAAACATTCCAATAATCTGGCATAATATCTATCAACAGTTTCACCTTCTTGTTGTATGCATTGATTGATGCAAGTCCAATCAGCCCTAGGCTTCCATTTCTCAGAGATTTGGTCTGTCAGACCTTTCACTCTGTTGTCCAGTTCTGCGTTACTATGTGGGAGTGGTCTAAACACTGCGTCACGGGGATTCCAGTTGCCACTGATCATGTGCCAATCTGGACCTACAATTTGTCTAACTACTTTTTCTACTTCTTCTCCATTTAAATGGTAACTTAACCTCATGCCTTGTAAATCTTCTAAAAATTTTCTAAAATTAACTTTTGGATGGGGAATTCCCTCTGTGGCTTTCCGGATGTCTTCTGGTGTCCACGGTCTATATACTAAAAGAGTTGGATCCTGTCCTGCCTGTCTTGCCTGCAGATTTGGTACTTCTATGAGTGGACATATCTCTTCTTTACTCATAGCTCGTGAATTTGTATTCATTTCATACAATTCAATATCCCCTCTTAAGTTGCGTGTTCGAGACCTGGTCTCAATAGGATCTCTGACAAACGGTTTTGATTTTGCAGGAACAGCTGGGTATAGCGGAGGTGGATCAGCTTGTCCACTCGCTTCATATTCTGGTAAGGCAAGCGGACGGGGCGGAGGAGGGGCTGTTGCTATTACCATGTTATTATCTTCTTTATCTAAGAACATTGCTTTTGAATTTTTAATCTTTTGTTCCCTGTGGTTTGCTTCCTCAAGCCACCTGTGTGCCTGAGGAACTCCTAATTGTTGTTGCTTTTTTAGCTGACCTTTTGCGTCTGTTTTAAGTTGTCTAACAAGTTTAATAAATGAAGGTTTATCTAAATTTCCATAAAATTTGTATTTATCAACCCATTTTGTATAATACTTAACATTATCGGCACGCTGTAATTGCATATATTTCGCATCTTCGGTTATGGGTGGGTCTCGGGAACTTTTCATGCACTGATTTCCCATGTTGCCTTAGCTAAGTTAAAAATTGCTACATAACCCTTCTTATCACGTGGTACCACGATTTTACACCTTTTCACAATTTATCTAGAATAACTGCCTACCTATTCTGTTTCCCTGATCTATGACAAGACAGCAATCTTTTTGTCCCTGATCTGCACATGCAAATCTCCCTGACAAAGCAATACTGTAACAAGTCCCTGATCTAAAACAGAAAAAAGGTAAATTCCTCCTTACCTGACCCGCCATGAGTTGATCCACCGGAACGTTGACTCGTCCTCCAATCCCAGATCAGAAACAGTGGCTGGCCTCTTTTGAACAACAATTCAGTCGGAGGTCTTTCAAAACAGAAGAGCCGATGTGGCCACTTCTCCATACGGGTACATGCCACCGGGCCCAGTTCTGACCTGAGCCTAGAATGAGAAGTACTTTCCGGTCCGAAGGACCAAAACTGTCAAAGGAAAAATATACTTTAAAAATTATCAAAACACAGTAGGTTCAGGTTAAGGCACTTTAATCTTGCAGCAAGGAGACAAAAACGTGCTAATACAGAGTTTTTCTAACTAGAATCAGGAAATGCTAACATTTTATACACTTTCTAATAAGACATTGCCTACCAAGCTGACGTAGTGAATCACAAGTTTTGTCATCATTACTTCACAGTCATTGTTTTTACAATATTCTGCTGGTACCATCAATTTTTGTGAGAAACATCCTAAGAAAAACAACGTGGCCTTGGCTACCACCGGTTAGATATATGCAATGTTACCATTCAAGGTACTATGGCTAATTCGAGCACAAAGCAAGTATAGATTGCAGTTCATTTCTCTAACAGTCCTTTGTCTATGTTATCTCTAAACTCTGCAGCTGTGTATATTCTCATACTTCGCACAGAGCTGATTGTTTAAAATCATTACATTTACAGAATATAGCATTGTTCATTCATTTTTCCTGACCTAGCAGATAATCACAAGTACATTTCCAAAAGGCATAAACATGAATATTGCTGTGCTAGCAATTACTAGGTCAGAGGGCATCTTGCAAGTTTCAGAAAGCACACTGCAGTTTCAAAAAGCATCTTCTTAGTCTCATATGAAACTCAACTGTATATAAAACAGTGCATACAAAATAGAATGAAAAACATGTTAACTTATTTAGTTTCTAATTAGCATTAAGCATACACACATTAATAAATATTTTTCTGACAGTATACAGTCTTATAGTACCAGAATAACAGTCTGCTTTCTCAAGTATTAGAAGCTATTGTTACCCTGCTGATGAAGACAGTAAAAGAGACAACCAAAGGAGTCATCATACAGGCCAATCTGTTCATCAGTAATGATTCTAGTATCATGTGGGATTTCATGTTCTCTACTCTGGGTTTTCTGGAAGAATTCTAATCATAATTAAGAGGTTTTTATACTAATTTTTCATCAAGAGTCAGTGCAATCGAGATTTATCATTTTTACTTGCCATACTCTACATACATTTTTAAGTTAGTACTCTAACTCTGTCATTTAGTGTTGCAGATAATCCCACAGTGAATGGTATTTTTCCAGGATCATATAGAAAAGTTTTTAGCCTGCACATATAATGTGCTGCTCTTTTTGCAGCCCTTCATATACTTTTTTATGGAAAGAATATTGGCACTTTCAAACAGTAAATTCAACAAGGCTAATTTGGAATTCTACCTTTTTATTATGGACAGTGACAAAATATCTATCAATAAATTGAGATTTACATGACAGAGGAGGGAATTAGTTATTTATGACCCAAGATGCTCAAGGACCTGGGGATCATGAATGATAAGAATTTGAATGAGGTGAAACAGAAACTGAAAAGTGACATGCAAAAATGGAATTCTATGGGTAGCTATATGGGCAAAGGGGAGGATATTATAATGATGAGCATATCATACAAGATGTTATAGCTAGTTTTTATTTGTTTTATTTATTATTTAATGCTTGGGTGAATGGATTAAGCTGTATAGATCAATTTCAATCAGTGTCCTAATTAAATGTAAATGCAACAGAACTTTTTCTCTACTCTTATCTGTTACAGTAAACATGCATGACTTGGCAAGAAAAACAAACAAGAGAGTAATAACATTGATATAACACAGTATCACAGAAAGTAATGCATTTTGCAGTGAGCAAAGAACAAAGGCTGATTCATTATCCAAAACACAACAAACATTTTTACAAAGGAAACATTGTAGTATCTGAAACTGAGGCATAAGCAACCAAGACACTGTTTTTTTTTCTTTTTGCAAAAGTTTTATTGGTCAAGTCTATGTTAAGAAAAAAAATAAAGAGCATATTTGTGAAGTAATATATTTATATAGGTGAGCACAGAACTCGGCAACAAATTTCATACTCAATAGACAGTGAAATGTGCCGCTATGTACTGTTCAGTTTATTAATCTATCATACCCCTTCTTTTTAGTCTTTAAACATATTTCCATCTCTTGTCTCCTTGCTCCACCGACAGTGTACCCTTCGATGATATACATTAAGCATCAGTACAAATCTAGACAACAGGAATAAAAAGAAAATAATTACCCCAGTGATATTTACCCTACATTCTTTTGTTATTTACTTCCATAGTTCAGATCCGTGCAGCGCTAATAGTACCACACAATGCTGTATTTGATAGATGCAGGCACTTTCACTTTGAAATTCTTTCTTAGAAACCTCAGTCATTCCCACCTCTCAATAAAACTGCATTAGTTACAGAGTTAAGCAGTAAAACATAGTTTCATGTCTTAAGCTGATCACATAGCCAGTCTAGACCAAACTATGTAATTCATCTATTGTTTTAATTTGTTTAATCAAAAACATAAACCCAAACTATGTCATCTATTGTTTTATTAATTTATTTAACCAAATATTTTAACCACTCATAAACCAAAACACTTGCATATTTGGTTACGCTCACAACATGCTTCACACATTGGTCAAAATGAAAAGTATGCCAGCTAGTACATTCTCTGTTGCCAGCTTTATAGCACTTGGTATACACATGTAATCTAAGAATTGTCGGATGCTCACAGACATGGATATTTTATTTAACTTGTCACCATCTAATTGTGAGAGATGCAAGTACTTAGCAAAATTTGAGGACACACCCTCAGAAACAAACACATCTTGTGCTATCACTCACCTACACCATACTATGCACTTACATTAAACTATCCTATGATGAGGTATGAAAAAAAATTTTGCCTAAGCTGGAACAGCACATTAAGTGGAAGGCCCAGTATATGCTAAGCACTGCAACAGAGATTAGCGGCAGCATTACTGAGAGTCAACAGGAAACAACACCTCCTACACAAGTTACATCCAATAACTCATCAAATGAAAATGCACTGTGTTATAAATAGTGATTGATGGCCCCATAATTAGACACATGGATTCTACACAAACAAGGCAGGGTGACAGTGAACTGTCTCTCAGGGGACAAGATTGCTGACCTTATATGGGCCCTTAGGGCCCTTAAACCAGACAAATATGACTATAGCATGGTGATTGTGCATGTTGGGATAAATGACCTGGCACACAGAACCCTGAAGGATAAGTAGAGAGAGATGTTGGAGCTCTCCTTGACTGTCACAAATGCAGGTTAAGAGCCTACTTTTGAGTGAAATCCTGCCATCACCAAAAATGATGCAAAGGTTTAAAGAAAAGATGATTGCCTTTAACAAATGGCTAAACTCATGGTGTTATTCTCCGATGATCTGGTATATGTCAACTTAAGGTGAGATGCTTGATAGCTATACATGCTTCACCAAAGATGGCCTGCATCTCTCATTACAAGGTTTCCATATATTGATGAAAGCCTTTGTTGCCCCTACTGTTCATTTTTTAAGGCAAGGTCCAGCTAATGGGCCTCCCAACCTAACCTCCAAATCAAATATACCATTGGAATATACCAGTAAGAATCTACTTAATGCTAGAAATCTAAAGAACAAACTGCTAGACCTTAAACCCCTCCTGTATTTCAGGCACATCCATGTTTGTGTTCATTGATTCATAGGTACAGATACCTGATTTGAGTGTCCAGACTGCACCCTTGTATACATTGGTTTTGTTTTTGCCACCCATTTAGACCTGAATGAAACTGTAGTGGTGTGTCTCCATACTTGTTAGGGACCACAGTACCTCAGGACAAATACTTAGAGACACCCCTTAAGTGGGGTTTACAGAGATTCAAGTTACACTAAATAGGATTAACTTTCAGATCACTGTGAGCTACATAACTGCCTCTGTGTCTCCAGAAAACATTCCTGAATATTCTTGATATACTCCCCATAAGTAGAAATGCTTTTATCCTAAGTGATTTCAACTGCCCATTGATTAACTGGGGGGTCCTATACCACCAACACAGGATATGAACAGAAATACTTACATTTTATAAACAAGAACCCCCTGGACCAGATTGTAAATGAACCTACTAGGGAACAGAATATACTTCATAGGGTCATAGGTGTATACTAGGCTGGTGACCACTAGGGTCCTTATAAGCCTAGCCATGCATCCCAAATGTGACCCACAAATTTGATTTATATAGGGGTGATTTACTGACTGCCTTATAGGAGTTACACATGGGTTTGGCAGCAAGTATTTGCCTGTGTTAGATCTCCCTGAAGGGTGTTCTCATCTCAGGGGTATTCAGTGACTACTCCCAGTTTGCAATCATCTATGAACTTGACACCTTTGATATTGGTTTTGACCTCCAAGAATTTAATGCCAAAGAGGAGCGGGCCCAGCACAGAGCCTTGAGGGACTCCTCTGGTAACCGGCCTCTTTGTGGTGATGACCTCACCAGTCCTAACCCGTTGGGTCTTATCTGTTAACCAGCTAGCTCTCTAGCATGTTATAAAGGGGTTTATGCCTAGTTCTGTAAGTTTGTTGATAATGCATGAGTGGGGTATTGTATCAAATGTTTTACCCTGAGCTAGGTAGGCAGTATGCACAACGTTCCCCTTATCCACTGCCTTAGTGACCTTCTCAAAAAAGTCCAGCAAGCTCAGTAAGCATGACTTTCCTTTGACAAAGCCAAACTGGGATGAATCCACTGTCTGGAGGTCTGCTATGACATTAATGATAATTTCCATGATAATTCATTCCACGGCTTTACAAATAAGACTAGTCAGACTGATGGGTCTGTAGTTTCTAGGATCAGTGGAAAGTACTCATTTATGAATGGGGCTGACTTTCCAAGTCCTATATTTTAATGGCACAAAGCCTGTTTTAAGTCTATAGTTAAAAAGTGACTCCAGGGATCAGGATAAGGCATATTTTAGATTGTTTAGAATGCATTCCAGGATGTTATTGGGCCCTATTGAGGCTGTGTTCTTGACTTTAGCTAGTTCAGCTAGGACATGCTCCCTAGTTATAGCTGGAGAGGTTATGTTTGAGGGTATTTCTAAGAGGATGGTTGGGGGTGTGGGGTGTGGGTAAATGCTAACAGGTTTGCGCTATTGCCAGGCTTGGTGAATTCGGCACCATTAACCACCAGTTTATCACTTTGCTATGTGCTACCCTTGAGGTTTCTGGCACAGCTGAAGAAGGCTTTACAGTTATCTTTCACCTCAGAGGATATCTGAGGATTAACCTCAGTGTTGGCTTTATTTGACCTAATTAGTCCTCTTAGTTTCCTATTTAGTTTGATGAGAGAATTTTTATCTTTGTGGGAATTACTCCACAATTGTAGCCATATTTTTCCATTTCTTGTATATCCTGTTTAATTTGGGATGCCAGCAGAGTGATATGTTTCTGGGGCTTACTTCTGGTAGGCACAGCCTCTTCTATGCAGCCATTGATGTGGTTGTACAGAGTTTCTAAGAGCAATTTAACGTAGGGTGCTGTGTTCTCATTGTTTGGAGGGGCAATGAATTTTGACAAAGTATCATTTAATGAAAGGCAGTTTGCCTTGGAATACTTTATAACTGTTACTGGTTTTACTGGGGTTACAAAGTTGATTTTGATTTCAAAAGAGACAGCTTTATGGTCAGACCTTATTAGGGAGGGCAAGACATTTGGGGGGGGGGTGCACTGTTTGCCCATATTTGTGAGTACAAGGTCCTGTATGTTGGAGTCTCTAGTGGCCATTTTCACTATTTGCTCAAGGGTTTAGACTTGATGCCATGTAGGGTTCCCAATCATACTTCTCAACTATCCAGATTTTCTCAGAATGTTCAGAATTTTGCCACATATTTTTAATCTGCTTCTCATAAAATGTGTGGCTCTTTGGCAAATCATCGTGGATTGATGTCAGTAAATAATGACAGACATTTGAGTCCTTTAGAAAATACATATCAACACAAAACACATTATTCTAGCAACTTTCTAAGTTTATAACAACAATATTTAAAATCTGTCCCTATTTTTGGGATTTTGTCCCCATTATATTTGTCTTTGTCCAGATTTCTTGCACTGAGAGGTTGAGAGCTATGTCCCCACTCTATATATGGGCAATTAAAGTCTCCCATGAAAAGAGTGTTAGGTTGGATGGTAGGTGTCTCCAGTAGGTCCAAGTATGCATTCTGAGCTTCTTATGACTTGGAGGGTGACCTATAGCTGGCTAGGATATGGTACAGGATTTTGTCTATGGTGATCAGCACATGGAGGAACTCTAGTGCATCATCCTGTCAGACCATCCTAGAGGTATGGTTGTTATTTATGTATATTGACATACTTCCATCTTCAGCCCTTGTATATGCAGCTACTGGTCTTAAAGTGTCAATGGCACTGAAACCTTCCACTTTGGGGGTACTCTGTGCCACTTTAAACCATGTCTCAGTAACTGCACAGCTGTCTATATTCTCGAATGTATGGAGTTCATGGAGGGAGTGCAGTTTTTTTTTTTATTTAAGCTCCTGGCATTGAGCAGTAACACAATGGGGTTCAGTTGAATTGATTTTGCTATGGCAGTAGGTTTGCCAATCTGGCACTGCCTAAAAGGGATCTATGGGGGTGATTAAAGTTTATCCAGTATTCTAAAGCCTAAATAGGGCAGGTGCAGACCATCCTTGGCAAAGCAACGTGGTCTGTTAACCATTTCCTTCCAAGCTGACAAATACTGGATCTTATTAGAATGCAACCAGAAAGAAAGGCAATTGTTAAAATCAATCAAACTTCCTTGGTGATGTCAGTATGTTGCTCAGTGCAAGTCTCATACAAGCCTGAGACACACAATCTGAGAGCTCCATTATGTCTCACTTCATATAGTCCATGGAGGTATGACTCAGGTCATTTACACCTACATGGACTATGATGGAATCATACTGGTACCTGTGGTGTAATCACTTGAGAGCATGCGTGATTTGGTGAACCCTGGTTTCAGCTAAGCAACTAACCATTAGCTGCTCTTTGTTCTGCCTGGTTAGAGGGGAATTATTATATTTTACAATGGAGTCCCCTATGATGAGGGTCCTGGAGAGTGTGTTTGCTTGAGTTAGGTGTTTAGTGTTTGGGGTTCCCTTAAGTGTGACTGTATGTGACCTGTTCATAACAAACATAGCTTGTGTGCACCATCCCCAAGGTATCTCCCTCATTGATCAAGTCAGACCACCAGCTAGTAATCTTCTCTGTCAAAACCATCAAACCAACAGAAACAAATATCACAGAATTCAAGGACTTTTAAGGTACAAACCTCCTAAAGTTCTATGTTGAAGTCGCTAAATTTGAGTATAAAGGTATTACCCAAAATGTCAATAAGACTAAGAGTTATGCAGAAAAGTTCTACTCACACTTGGACAAATGACACAAATTGGCAGTTCTTACCAAATTCAAGATGACAGGGAGATTTAAAGGCAAACATTTGTATCTAGCATTAATAAACTATATAATGAAAGGAAGAACTCCTAAAACTATGTAACAGGGCAAACAACTCCCAAAGTAAGGATAACATCAAACAGCTACAGTAGATAAGAGTCTAAACAGTGACATAAGAAAAGCAAAAGTATTATATGAACTCAAGTTAGCCACAGAAGCCAAAGACAACCACAAGTCCTTTTTCAGTTATGTCAGAAAAATAAGAAATATCACTTAACATTACTCTGAGCATATTTACATTGGGACCAACTATTCAGATCCTCTGGATACCGCTAAGATACTGGTTAATAAATTCAGTGCCAACTTCACCCCTGAGACTTCTGTTCCAAGCCTACCAATCCATGATGGAATCATACTACCAATTACCACAAGGGAGTACTTACTGAAGGTACTCTCCAAAACAAAGAATATCTCATCCATGGGGACTGATAATATACCAGGTTGCCTAATTAATAGCCCTAAGCAAACATTGATGGACCCACTATTTGAACTCTTCAACCTGAGTCTATCAGCTGGCTCTTTCCCACAGGAGTGGACTGCAGCTGTTGTAATGCTACTCCACAAGGGTGACCCCCACCTCAGAATCCAGGAATTACAGCCCCATCAATCTAATAAGTCTTATATGTAAAGCTACGGAAAATAACATTACAGACTTAATTAACTATGCTGTAATAATAATACCTATTTGTTAACCAGGTAGGTCCACCGAATACACAGTCCCTTTACAGGGGTGACCCAGGAGCAATGACTGGTTAAGTGATTTACTCAAGGGCTCACAGCAGGCAAGTGAGAGCTTAGGGAATCAAACCCTGTACCACAAAAACTACAGTTCATAGCCTTAACCCTTGGCACCAACTGTCAGACTTATCAAAAGTCTTATAAGGTTCAACCTCCAGCAATTTGTCTTTGTCAAGGATAGATCCTGACTAATGAATCTTGTAAACGTCTTTGAGAGGGTTAATCAAGCTGTTGACTGTGGACAAACTGATCACACATAGTATATCTTGACCTCACCAAGGAATATGAAACCATATCACTAGCAGATATAATAAACACATTGAATGAACTCCAAATGGACCCATGTGTTGTTCAGTGGATAGTCAACTGGCTTAGATATAAAATAGACACTCTCAGAGTGGGAGGCATCCTTTGAAAACCTGAAAATGTCCAGTGGAGTTCCACAGGAATCAGTTCTGAGACCTCTACTGTTCAGTATTTACTTCTCTGATATACAATTAACAAATGAGGATCTCTGGTTAACAAAGTTTGCAGGTGACTGAAAGCTAAGAGTAGTCATCAACTCCCTCCCCTGACCTACATGCACTCAATCAGGAGATTGTACTTGTCAGTAGCTGGTGTATTAAAAATGGACTCAATCTCACTGCCGAAAAGTGCAATACTGTAGCATCTAGTAAGCACCTTAGCTTCTACCTACAGCACAGATAGTGCATGGGTAGACAGCTCCCTTATGTTTGATCATCACATTTCAACTTGGTTAGAAAATCCTTTTACCTTACACAGCTCATAGCTAAAGGTGTATCTTCCAGACCAAAAGAAGTCCTCACCTCCTTGCACTCCACGCTGATTACATCCATTACTGAATACTACACCCCCTTTGGGTTGTATAATGGTGTTACAATAGCTGTTTTCCAGGCGTCAAGAATGAAACCAGTGGAGAAGCTTAGATTAAAGAGTTTCAGCAGTTAAAGTCTTTTAATCTCCTGATCTTTTAAGTATCATACCTCTGGTGTCTCATCAATTTATCATATCAATAAATTGAAGAGACACCAGAGGTATGATACTTAAAAGATCAGGGGGTTAAAAGACTTTAACTGCTGAAACTCTTTAATATAAGCTTCTCCACTTGTTTCATTCCTGATGCCTGGAAAACAGCTATTGTAACACCATTATACAAGGGTTTCTCATTACTTTCACTAGCCTCATATGTAAAGCTATGGACCATATTATCTCAGACTTCATTAATCTCAACATTGAAAATCTCTCAGTCCTAGACCCTCATCAATTTGGCTTTATCAAAGGAAGGTTCTGTCTCTTTAACTACATTAATTTATTCAAAAAAGTAACTGAAGCAGTGGATAGTGGTTATTTAATGCATACAGCATATTTGGATCTGGTCAAAGCCTTTGACATATTCCCCATGCAAGCATTCTTTATAGACTTGTAAATCTGAATATAAATCCTTAGAATGTGCAGTGGATAGCTAACTGGTTGTCTGACAGAACCCATGTGGCTAGAGTAGCAAGTGGCACTTCTGACAGCAAAACAGTTGCCAGTCGTGTACCACTAGGCTCAGTTCTGGGCCCTCTCCCATTTGGAAAACGTTTCTCTGATCTTCCAATGAGCATTTCTGACCTATGGATAACTAACTTTGAGATGGCTATAAATTGGGTATTGTTATTCAGTCTTCAGTTGACTCACAACTGCTCCAACACAGCTTAGACAATGTTAACAACTGGTGCAAGGACAATGGTCTCAAATTAAATATAAAACATGTATCACACTTAATGCGGTAAACAAAACAGTTTCACTTACCACATAGGAGATGCACCCCTCCAATCAGACACTATTTTAAGGGATCTGGGTACTCAGTTTGACCTTCATGTCTCCACAGTAGTTCAGAAACCCTTTTATCTAATTTCCAAAGGCATCTTCACTGGATCCAAAGAAGTCTTAATCCCCTTTTACTCATATATTGTCAGACCCATTATTGAATATAATGCACCTTTTGGCATGTGTTTATGTAAACATGTCACACAACCTGAGAGACCTCAGAGATTCATAACTAAAAGGATCAGATGTCTCAAAAATCATAGCTATTAGGAGAGAGACTATCAGTCCCTTACCTGTACTCTGTCTCTTACAGATTCCTCCATGGAGATCTATGTCTAGCCTTTTGTGCCATGAAAGATCCAACCCTATTTGATCTCCTATTCCTTCCTAGAAGTAACTGTACATCAGATAGTCTGTTAAAGGAAATAAGCATTTATCAGCAGATAAATAACACACATTGACATGATAGATTCATAACTGATCATATTCCTCACCTCTAGAACAAACTTACACTACATGTCCAGCAGAGTAGCACCCTTACCACCTTCAAGATAAAGCTAGGTAATTGGATGTGCAGCTTCAAATTTTCTCCTGGCCTATCTTGTCTTGCCCCTCTTGGGACTAGAAGGAAGTTTTGAATAGGGTTTTTTTGCTAGGCTGCAGACTATTCCTTAGTATTTACCTATGAATCTATAGGAAAGACTGGAGGCTTAGCCCTTGTATTCAGTTTCATATAGACTCCTTAGGGTTAACTGGTGCCTTACCTATAGAGCTATAATGGATCCAGAAGTCCAAGAACTCTAATACCCCAATTAATCAAACAGTCTAGTGAACACAATGGCCAAAAACCTAAATCTACAACAACCAATAATTAAGACTAGGAAGAGGAATAGATATGTCATGCAGCACCAACCTCATTAACTGAACTAACTATCTTTTTTTTAAAAAGCCCTGGGCACTGTATGGGTATTCACAAATTCCCCCCTGGTATGACTGGCAGGACCCTCCTAGAAAATAGAAGCAAGGCAAGGTGAAAACTGATTCATGATTCGGTTGCCTTGTTCATAGGTTAGTGCTAAGCTAGATGCCCTTGCAGGCCACTTTCAGCCTACCCAGTTTCCCTTTGTTGGTAAGAATCAAACCCTGTTATCTTATGTGTATGAATTAAACACCTTAACCATTATGCCAATTTCCAATCAAATGATGGTTAGAGGCAAATATCTTGAGAATGGGAACAGGGATGATCTTAATGGAGCTATTGAATTGAGTCACCCCAAAAAAGACATCATTATTTAACTGGTACCCGTTTGAAAAAAGCAGTAAGACAAGGGATTTCTGCAATGCTATATCATAAGACGATGGGCTGATTGTTGAAGAAACTCTTAAAAGCAGGGATGCCATGAGAGCAGTTGAGTGCTTGTTTGAAAGATTATTTACATTTTTTAACTTAAGTATGTATGCTGGCATTTCTTTTTTTCTTTTTCATTTTTATTTTTTTCTGGTACAGTGACTAGATGCATAATGATCTGTTAAAGACGATTACCACATATGTTAAGTGTAGTTCTATGCCAAACTAAAATCAGTAAAGTCTAGAACATGACAGAATGTCTATTATATGCTGTTTCTTCTTGGTTAATGTCACCAAAATGTTTCTGTTACTGCCAAGCTTTCAGGTTAAAAAGCCAGAGAAACTGCCCTACAACTGATGTTTTTTTTTTGCTGTGAAGGATTGACAAGAATGTCTGGATTAATGTAGGCAGTTATATGAAAGCAATAATGCCTGGCAGGGTGTATGTTAATGTGTAATTAATGCCCACCCTGGGGTGTTATGAGGCCCAACTCTACTGGAAGGGCATTAATTACACATTAACACATACCCTGGAGGGCATTATTGTGCTTAGAGAATGGTCTCTCTGTAAAACTGTTGTGTTTTACTTACCTTTTTTTAAGTAGTATAATATTTTTCATATACTTTTGATATAAAATAGTTCGTCTGCCTAATGTTTCAAACTTGCTGTAGCATATGTTAATGGTGTTGCAGGAAGCATTTTGCATCAAAAATATATTAAAACATATGTTGAGGTAAGAGGTTGTGAGCATACATTTTCTGAAGGGAATGAAGTATGAAATTCAAATGCTTGTCATTATTTTTTTATTTCAATTCTTAATGCTTTGCCAGTGATTTACCAGAAAACCAAAATTTTATGAGGACCATACCAGAAATATGAGACAAACATTGGGATGTTCTGCAAAAATCTGTACAGTTGAGAGGTTTGTCGAGAGGTATGCAGACCTCTTTAACTGCTGCTGCTGTCAGGGATCGCTTTCACTCTTCACTTTCTCTTTCTCTCTCTTACTCACACAGTTTCTTCTGCTTTCATACAAGCATAACTGGAAAACACACATACACACACTTTTTTATTTTAAGTTTTTTTTTCTTTACTCTCACTAAACAGTAAAAGCACTGCTTAGCGAGTGTAAAATAATGGCTCAATCGATCTCACTGTTCACTATCTTTCTCTCTCTCTCTCTCTCTGTCATACACACATACAAAGCCTCTTCTGCTTTCTCACACACACGCACACACACACACACGCACACACACACACACACACACACACACACACACACACACACACACACACACACACACACACACACACACACACACACACACACACACACACACACACACACACACACACACACACACACACACACACACACACACACGAGTCTCTTCTGCTTTCATGCGCACATTCACTCACACAGGCAGACAGAAACAAACACAATCATACGCATATATACACACACGTATACACTTTTTTTGTTTATTTTTTCTGTTTTTAAACTCGCTAAATAGAAGAAATGCTTCTTAGTGAGTGTAAAATAATGGTGACCGTTAGTTTTTTCTGTCCAAACTCCACGGCAGCTTGATATGTTGCTGTGGAGTGGCGGACTCGTTTTTCAGCGGGCATTACTTCTACATTAATACCCTGCTGGAGAATGTTTTTTCTCCAGTCAGGGTGCTCATGTAAAGTTTGCCCATTATCTAAAGCCCCATTAACAAACACTTTTAATATGTTTCCTGATGGTAAGAACAAGACGTTTTATTTATACTTACCAGTATTCATAGTCACTTGCTTTGTTAAAATTTGGAAACAAATCCAAGCAACAAATACAGCAATGCAGTTAAGGGGTTATGGCTTAGTGCTAGATTTGCCAAGGCTGACAAGCTTTTAATGCAATTTAAAGTAATTGAGAATGACGTGTGACAAAGGCTCATGAAGGGACTGGCTAGGCTTTATGAAGGGTATTTCCTTGTAGACAGTCACTGAGAAGGATAGGTCAGCTGGGTCTGGGGAGTGGAATAATAATATAAAACCGTGTGGCTTATCTGATTTATACATGCTAGCACTCAATTAATGAAGCATCATATTTCTATTTGCTGGAAGGTGGGTGGCAATTGTCTGGGCCCCTAAGTCCTAGTTAAATTTAAATGTGAAGAAATGTAAATTGTACAAGTAAGGGATATGTTGGCATTACTTTGTCAATTTATATCATTTTCTCACAATAACTTCCTTCATTGCAGTACTGAATACTTCAAATTCCGTACCCTGATGAAGTTACATTGTAATATGTGTGCGGTCTGTCTTTGACTAAGACAAAGCATCCCACACAGGGGTGGAATGGAACACAGCTCAATCTGTGCTGAGGGGTCAATGAGTTAATAAGACAGTGAGCTGTCTCACTTTCCTATATTCCTGTCTTGCGGTGATGCTATGTATTATGCAGGAGAAGTGGTGAAAAGCTTGCTGAATTCATTTTGAATATATGCTGAAATAATTATTTTTCCTGTTTTATTCAGGGCACCTAAACTTGTCTAGTGGGCAAAGATGGTATTGGCCTTTTTTAGATGAGTTTAATGTTGAGAGGGGTTATTTTCCTTAGTTTAATTACTTATTTATTCCCTTTCTTATTAATGTGCTCTTGTGGTTGTAAAATATTATAGTAGTAAAAGGACTGATTTAATTCGGCATCTTTTAAGAGTCACTTGTTATTTTTCATTACTTCAAAGTTAGCAAGTATCAGAAAGTACACCCATTCCATCAGAATCTCTTCATAGGTAAAATAATATTTACCATGCTCTATAAAGACGTGTGTGTGTGTGTGTGTGTGTGTGTGTGTGTGTGTGTGTGTGTGTGTGTGTGTGTGTGTGTGTGTGTGTGTGTGTGTATGTGTGCATATGTGATAGTATGCTTAATACAAACATATTTTTTAAAACAAGTATGTTAAGTTTTATGGAAGATTACATAGATGACTGCCTCCTTGGGTGGTTGACTATGTTAGTATATTTTTGAAGTATCAAGAATCACGTTTTTCAAATATACTTACAGTTATAACACGCTTAGCTTTCTGAGTGTACATATATGTACTAGGCAAATAAAATATGTCCTCCAAACTGTAGAGTAAGCTCACCAGAGCCAACAGTTTACTCAGATATGACAATTATCATTATTTTGAAAAAAAGAGATTACGAGTCAGTTTTGTTGGACATTGTCAATGAAAATATTTGGGATTACAATTGTCAAGGCAATATGAATGCACAGAAACCTAGTTCAATACTAAATCATTTAAATCTCATCATGACCACTGTCACTGAATAATCCATTAATATTACTATTTATGGTACAAAGTCTGGGTGTAATGAGCAAACAGTGATGCATTTAAATAGTATGCATGATCATTTTGATTACTGCCTTTAATAATGATAGTGGTCTTTTAATTAGCTGTACAGTTTGTAAAAATAATCTAGTGTCATATTTTAATAAATGTATGCTGCAGCACATAAACTAAAAATACAAACAGTGATGTGCTAACCAGCAATAAAATATTTTTGATAATGTAGATTATAAGGCTTTTGTTTATTTTTCTAGGGTAAAGAACCTGAAAATAGTTTTACACTCATTCTAATGCAAAGAAACAAAGTTCCTTTTGCTCATAAGACAGACATGAATAATTGCTTCAGCTGCAAGGCCTGTATACTTTATTTAACTCACTGATTGATACGTACAGCTTAACAATGTTGAGAAGTATATTTGTTTTGTTGATATGAAACAATATATGTAAAAGATTTTTTATTAGCAGGACAGACCAACATCTACAAGATATTAAGTCCCATTACACCATCAATAAATAGCTCAGTACAAAAACATACATAAAGCAAACCATTTTTAATGTTAAATTTTATGTCAAGTTATGGGAGATATAACAAATGTTATACTGGAAATTATTTGTGCATCCTATTAAAAATGGAAGTTAACTGGCAGTCTGGTTTTGAACTAAAACAAGAGCATGGACTTAATAGATTTTTCATTACTAGCAAAGAAAGCAAAGGACAGTCTTCTCCAGGAATAGAATTCTGACCCTTCAACTGGTGCTGAAGTTTTAGATGTTCACAATAAAGAAAGGATAATACATATATCTTGCCTGAAGGTATCAGGAGGTATCAATATCGGCAAAGCTGTTTTCATGGCTATTGTTAACTATTGTTAAAGATCAACTGAGCAATTTAAAAAAATGGTGCACAATGCAGAAAATAAAATGCTTGCAGCTGGAGGCAAATAATTGAACATGAAACCCAATTAATACATGGAACCCAATTAATACAAAAATAAAAAAAAAAAATATGTAAGACATTAAAGCAAGTCATACAGACTGGGAGTCAAGGTCTTGCTGGAATAATACAATAATTAGAGGTTTATCAGACAAGATAAAGCAGAACTCTGTTATTAGACATTATAAAAATGTGGAAGGGCATTTCTAATCTGTCATTATGTTCCCATGACTATATAACTGAGAGATCTTACAAAGTCATGCATTCTCCCCCACTTTAGAACACAAAAACACATGAGTATTTATGTTAAGCTCCTCAGTTTCTCAGATTCACAATTTATAACTGATTCATTTAAAAATATAACAAGAAGAATCACTCAAATATCACAGTTAGTGCTGTTTTCCTCTTAGAGATTAAAATGAATCTTCAGATAATGGCACTTCCTGTTCAGAAGCTTCTGCAGGAAAATATTGCATTTAAAATATCATATCTTTTTGTGATTTTATTTTCTTAGCATGGCTTCTCTCATTCATAATGTCACTATGGTTAAAGACAAAGATGGGCTATTTAAAAGAAACAATTGTTCATGGTCTGGTTTCATAAAACCAACAAAGGCAAATACAATATATATATATATATATATATATATATATATATATATATATATATATATATATATACACTCACACACTTCAAACAGTACAGTAGAAGAACAAAATCACGGGCACTGATGACATGAAACAAAATTCAAGTTATTTGAATATGTAAACATTAAGCACTTTTTGCTTCTAAAACAGACTTCATTCAACTAAATTGGTGACATGATATACAGCAAAGTTTAAACATTGTAAAATCACATGACACATCTTTAAAAAATACAAAGAAAACTTTTGCAGAACAAGCACTTAACCAGATAAACAATGCCTTTAGAGTTACAGTTAAACCTACCCTTGATCTAATAATTGGTATAACAGACCATGAAATTATTGCCAAACAATATCAACATATTTACAATTGGGCAAGCTTCACACTTATACATTCCAGGCCATCTAGTTAAAGGAATGTTCTTAGAATCAAATTAATTTTTACAATCAAATAAATTTTTAAAACTTGTACCTTTCTTAAAAACAACCCTAGGATGATCACCAAATTTCTGCTTTAAATTAATATCGTCCAACAATAAGTTCCAATTTTGATGTAAAATTTTCGTAAGGTAAATAGCATCAATACTAAAAGGGGTAATAAACTCAAACTAAAGTCAGCTGTCGATAAATTACTCTCTTGATCTCTACGGTTACCAAACCTTCCAGGGCTTTCCAACCAGCTGATATTTTTTAAAATTGGTTTAAAGAACCCAGTAGATCTCTTACTTTGTACTTCGTTAATTAATTGGGCCATTAAAATAGCTTCATGAAATGTTGTTAATTTGTGGAATATGAGGCAGAACACTTTTGTGGACAATGGAAATCAGCATTCTTATTCTACTCTCTCTCATGTGTCCCAAATGAATCATGTTTGAGCAGACATTCACCTGAACAGTGCCAATGATATTAATGAAGGCGCTAGTAGATCAGGTGACTCTTCCACACTATTCACAGTCTTCCATTGGGCTTACTGGTGTTCCAGTATTACATGAGTGGCTGAACAAGCATCTGGTATGAGCAGTTCTGATGATTTAAATTTAGGAGCATCGGCCGATGGAAGTGATATTAATAAGAATTTGAAACTGTTTGACTATAAGTTAGTTAAATATAAGAAATTACATCTGGAAATCATTTACTGAAAAGAATGTTTATGCAGGCAGCAAATCCCTATATGTTTGAGACAGTGGCATTTTCCTAACGGCCTTGAAACTAACTCTCCCCTTTTATTATGAGCTGTTGAAATTGTTTGATAAACAAGGCTGTGACTTTATAGAAATACTGATCAAGCATTATTCTAGACTGTTGGACTCACTTGCAGGGGATTTGGATGTCCTTGATAAGTTAATTAGAACTGATGTCAATTACTTAAGGTTTAAATATGAATATAGTAGATTATTTGAAAACATTGATCAGTATTTGAATAAAATGAGAGAAAATAAAGTAAAAAAACTTGAAAGGGACAAATGTGATTATGAGAAGGGATTAGACTACCCCCAACCTCCACCTTCACAAATGTGGGGTAATTTGGGTGGTAACAATGAACTAAGAGCTTCTGATACTAATGTCAGTGAGGACATTAGTAATAAATACCCATGAGGACCATCATGATGTCATATCAGAACAACAACTTTGAAGTAGTGAATGTTTAAGAGAGTAAAGAGGTCAACAGCCAGAGCCTACGCCTAGTACAACTAACAACCAGTCTAATAACCAGGATTTTCTTACATCTTCAAGGAGACATCAAACCAGTATGAGGAGGAAAGGGGGCCAGTGGTAGAACCTGCAATCCATGAGGTTGAACAGTTTTCGCCGGAGATGAGTCCCGGTGACATGAGTGACCATTCTGGACTTGAAGTAAACAGAGAATGTGTATGGGTTGTTACTAATACACAAGGTGACTTTAAAACTTTCAGTTATGCTGATATTGATGTTGAAATTTCTTTAGCCAATATTTTGGATAAAGGTTTAACTTTTGTTCCATCAAGGAGAGTAGACTTTACTAGTACTATTTTGGACTTAAAACTGTTCACACGTAAAATTAACTTAACATTATTGTTTGGCTCTGATACTTGTTCTGATGGACAATTCAGAGTCAGTGGTTTATTTAATCCACTACTCCACCCTTTATTAGGTACTTTTGAGCATATTTGTGAAATGGACATGAGATCACTATTGTGTAAATTTCATAAATGTGATGATGTAACTCAGAGGCTTCCCATACTCTGGAACAAAATCCCAGTCCATGTTAGGCAGAGCCCCTCACTGACTCTCTTCAAGAGAAATCTTGACAAGTGGATGGGAGATCGTAGGTTTACCCCGGGGGTCACCCCTGTGTCGCTACTTGACAGAGGCACAGTAAACTAATTTTAATAAGTAAGGGGGTCTTCAATGTGTCACTACTAGACAAAGGCACAGTATTCTAAATTTATTCTATACACCTTAGTACCACTACATGGGGTGGCAAAAGCCACATCTCTAGGGCTAGGCTTGCAAATGCCCCAGGGCAGATAGCCTAGTACTAAACTATGAAATTATGAAACTATGTATAATTTAAATAACGATAAAAAAAATTGATTTGTTCTTTACATCATTCTAATGTGAGGGTCATGAAACCCACTAAAGGAGGAGGTTGGTCTTTATGGATATGGGTGACTATCAGTCTAGGATGTTTAAAATATTGAATACGGGTAATTATGAACCTGTATCATTGAATGAAGTGAATGGGACTTATGCTAGAATTAAATCTTATATCAATGACTTGCTGATTTGATTTCTGTTTTGATATAATTATTTGAATATGTTTTCACCATTAATCTCAGCTACTTTTGGGATCCCCAAAATTCATAAGGACTTACATGACCCCCATTTTGACCAATAGTGGATGGAAGAAATTCTATCAATTATGCTTGTGTGAAATTTGCAGATAGCAAGCTGAAATGATTTCTGGAACATGAACTCCAAATTTGTAAAGATTCATGGTCCTTTCTTGAAAAAATTAATGAGTTCAAATTTAAGACCGAATTTAATTTTCTAACTGTTGATGTCAGAGATCTATACACAGTCATCCCCCATGAGTTGAGGATTCAGTGTGTAACTGATTTTTTATTAAAGAAAGGAGCAACCACCGATGACATCAGCCTAATAGGGGAATTATTACATTTAATTTTGGCTAATAACTTCTTATATTTTGATGGCCAGTATTTCTTACAAAAAAGGGGGTTGCTATGGGTTCACCATGTGGGGCCAGTTTTGCTAACATTGTCATGGCCATGTGGGAACATGAGTTTTTATTTACAAACCCCATTATTAGAGAGAAGATATTTTTTTACACCCGTTACCTGGATGATATTTTTATCATCATAAGGGGTAATGCTGATACAGGTTTAGAATTACTTTAATATTTTAATAATTCTACTGATTTTCTGGAATTTACTTCTGATTATAATTCTGACATGATTTCATTTTTAGATATTGAATTAAGGAAAGACAAGGCAAATTTTAGATATACCTGAAAGATTTCTAGAAAATGTACATATTCCAATTCTTTTTTGCATTTTTCTAGCTCCCATCCTTTTCACCAAAAATGCTCAGTTGTAAAACACCAATTGGTCAGATTGGCTAGGATGGGAAGTTTAGCACAAGACCTTTTCGATGAGTGTGACAGTTTAAGGGATATGTTTCTTAAATGAGGGTATCCATCTATTTTAGTGGACCAATTAATTAACAAAGTACAAAGTAAGAGATCTACTGGGTTCTTTAAACCAATTTTAAATCATGAAGGCTGGCTGGAAAGCCCTGGAAGATTTAGTGACCATAGAGTTCAAGAGAGTAATTTATCAACAACTGGCTTTAGTCTGAGTTTCATTACCCCTTTTAGTATTGATGCTATTTATCATAAGGAAATTTTACATAAAAATTGGAACCTATAGTTGGATGATATTAATTTAAAACAGAAACTGGGTGATCATCCTAGGGTTGTTTTAAGAAAGGTACCAATTTTAAAAATGTATTTGATTCTAAAAATTCATTTGATTCTAAGAAAATTCCTTTAACTAGATTCCCTGGAATGTATAAGTGCAAAGCTTGCACATATTGTAAATATGTTGATACTGGCAATAATTTCATGGCCCATAATACTAATTATGAGATCAAGGGTAGGTTTAGTGTAACTCTAAAGGTGTTGTTTATCTGGCTAAGTGCTTGTTCTGTGAAAGTTTTTATACAGGTAAAACAGAACGCAAATTTAAAGAATGACTATATGAGCATATTTATAGTATTAATAAATTGCATGTTCATAATGCCCTAGCCAGATATATTATGACCTTCCCACAACACCATTTCAAATTCAAAGTAATTGAGCAAGTTTTGTCTGATGAAAGAGGGGGTCCTTGGACACTTAAATTGGAACACTGTGAACTTAAGTGGCAAGTTTGATTAAATGCATATAGCTTTCCTGGGTTGAATGATACATGCTCAATATAGTGCTTATTAAAATTGAAGGCACTGGATAGGTAATATTTTTGGTTTATATGTGATGGTTTTTATGGTTGTATTTTTAAAGAATTTTAACAACAGTTACGCTGAATTCTTATTTTGCTTTTCCTGATAATGCTTTAAACAGCAGTTTTTTTTTTAGATGTGGCATTTTATAAACATATCTGTGAATATACATCAGTATGATTATACATCAGTAGAAGTGTCAATTACAAGAATATAAACTACACAAATCAGTTAGACTATGACAGCATGAATCTGCAATATCTGAAAATGAACACTGTTAAAATTTAATGTGTAAGAGTGTGAAAATGGAATTCTGGAGTAAAAACATTAAGGAGGGTAGACAATAACTTCAGAATAGATTCACTGTAGGATGATATCCTGTCAAATTAATACAGAATGCAAAAAACATTTTTATTTTTACCATGGGATGTTTCAAGTACAAATAAGATTAGATGGCAGTAGGATAGGAACTGGAACCTTGTTATAGCATTTACCTGCATGATATATAGCCCTGCCATCAAATTAAACATTTTGAATAATTGGCAGGTTTTGTCAGAAAACTCTTATATATATATATATATATATATATATATATATATATATATATATATATATATATATATAGGGCCATCTTAGTTATTCATTTATTTATTTATTGACATTTGACTACCGAGAAAGTCCAACTGGATAGAAGCACATTTTCAGAGGAGGCCAGAGAGAAAAGCTCCAGATATTACAAAACATTTTAAGAACAATAATTTTACAGTCTTTAAAATAAAACAAAAGCATTTGTAGTTTAAATAATTAAAACAAATGAATGGTAATATAAAACACTGGTTAAGAATTGATACAAGTTATAGCACAATCATTTAGTATTTATAGAAATTTAGACAGTTGTAGAAAAATTAAAGGTAGGTTAGTCTAATAAAAACAGGAATTATAATATGATGTGAGAGAAAAACAGGCTTATGGTATAATAAGAGAGAAAGTTAGGGAAGAGAATTTGACTGAAGTAAAAAAGTAAGTGAAGAAGGGAGAGCAAGGAGGTTTAAGGAATGAAAAGGTACTTGTTCACATTTAGGAATACAGTTTATCCTGGTTTTGAGCTAGAACAAAGCCAGATTTCAGCTAAGACGTCTTTTAGATTGGTTTTGAAAGATGTGAGGGAGGATATTGCCTTGATCAATACAGGCAAGGAGTTCCAGGCCTTAGCAACCTTGTACGAGCACAGGCAATGACCAGCAGATTTGATAGGTTTGTAGACAGACAGGAGTTTTTGGTCACTGATCTCAATGACCGACTGGGAATTTAGTTTTATAGAATGTTTTTAGTGGTGGACAGGCAGATGGATGCTGGATAATTTTATAGGTGGTAAGAAACTGTGCATATGTTAGTTGATGAAGCAGTTGTAACCAATTTAGGCTTTTTAGTGCTATACAGTGGTGGGTGCTGAAAAGGGTGTTTGCTGCAGATTTAGCAACTTTGTTATAGCATTGGTCATGTTTTAATTTTTGTGATGCCTGGAGGTTAGTAAAAATGGGATTGCCATAAAGAACTGTGGGGAAGAGATAAATAGTGGCAAGTGTAGTTTTATTTGTGTCAGTGAGAAAATGTTTGACTCTGTAAAACATCACTAGTTTTGATGAGTTTTTCTTATGCGATTTTGTAAATGCAGGTTAAATGTAAGTTTATCATCCACTATTACCCCTAATAATTTGCTATGTGAGTTGACCTCAATGGCTGTATTATGAAGACAGAGAACTTTAAATCTTGTTTTTCATGAGAGAGGGATTTGGGGAAAAAGTAGTAGTAGTTTGGTCTTATTTAGGTTGAGCCTGAGTTGTGAGTTATAAAGCCATGTTTCAACAGCTATTAAAGCTTGCGGAGTAATTTTACTAGAGTTATACCATGTTGTCAGATGTGCAAATGAGAGTGGAATCATCTGTTGTGTATTGTATTAGGGTGGCCTGTTGTTGGATATATAGAAGGTGTTGGGGAAAATGTTAAAGAAGATCGAGCTTTGTGGTACACCAGTGGTGACTGGGGGGTAACAAGAGAGTGTGGAGTCCTATTTAACTGACTGATACCTATTCAACTACAGAAGGGTGGGCTGAGACAAACCTACTGATGACATTAGCTACCGTAGTATATGTCACTTCTTCTCAAGCAAAGGATCTCTTGTTTTAATCCTCACCTTTAGCTGACATCATGCACAATATCCTTCTGCTCATTTTAACATTTAACATGCCTTCTTTACCACATTATCTCCTTCTATCTTACCAAGCATTTGGTGGCAGGAAATTAATGCAACTGTTTTTCATTTATTCCATTAAACACTTGCTGGCAGAAAATGCCTGTACATAATTTATTTCATTAGTTACCTCAGTATTTACTATTACTTCTCAGTAAACTATCTCCCTTTTTAACAGTGAGCACTGAGTGATGTGAAGGAATACACACTTTCAGTTTAACATCCAACACAACTCACTCTGCCTTCTCTCTCATACAACTCTCTTTCTCAAGATGTTCTCAACTACTCTTTCTTTACCTCACTAAGCACTTGGTGGTGCCTTATTTCTAACCTGTTTCTAATACATTTTCAGTTCTACTTCTGCCTCTCTCCATTTTACCAAGTATTTGGTGGCAGTTCGTACTTATATTTACCCATGTTATTGACCCCTTCTTCTATCCTACTAGGCACTTGGTCCAATGACTGCTTCAGTCTACTCTGTCTGCACTACCAGTTATTGGTAGCAGCATGAGCTTCTGCCTAGCCTTTTTCTACATTACCAGGCACTAAACAGTAGCATGCATCTTCTAATATTTCTCATTTTCTAACCTAACAATCACTTGCCAAAGTACATTTACTTTTTTTAATTACTGGCTTAAAACTAATATATTTTTCCAGCATAAATTTATAGTGTTTCCTTGCATTGTTGTTATTAACACATTATCAATTCCACTTCCCTCCTCTAAAAACATTTAAGTCCACTAAGTTGTAGTACTACCTTTCAGATTTTATTCCTAGTGAGGCAAGGGTCATTAAAAAGGCTACATCACAAAATGGCGCCAACATCACTTCTCCTACATATTGTGAAGTATGCTTCACTATTTTTGAAGCTCTGTTATATTTCTGACATAATACGCTTTACCAGAATTTAGCCAAACATATGACACAAGATCAGAGCTTTACATAATTTCCTAATACAGCCCTCTGATGTTATAGATCAAAGTTTAAGTCTACTGGTGTACTTATTCTCTAAATAGTATAAAACTCAAATTGTACTACTACAGTGCTTCTTAATATCATGTAAACAACATAGAAAATTACTAACCTATACTTTGTCTTTCTCATGTATCAGGAGATATGCACCTAAATCCTGGACCCCAGGCACCTACCCCTACTATACCATCTAAGCCTACATATCTAAAATTTGGTCTGTTTAATATCTACAGCATTTGCAATAAGTGGCAGTCCCAAAACCCTGGGTACTACTAGAACATCACCGTCTGCTGGCCATTACAAAAAAAAAAAAATATTATAGACAATTTTTATCCATCTTCTTAAGCACAGCAAAGTTAGTAATTATTACCGGATAACAGGACAGGTCCCCGAACATACCTTTCAATCTCTTAGCACAAGAAATCTGGACAAAGCCAAAAATAATGGGGGGACAAAGGCCCACAAATAGGGACATATTTTAAATATGTCTCTTATAAACTTAGCTGCTAGAATAGTAGGTTTTGTATTAGTGTATATTTTCTGCAGGATATGAAGACTGAAACTCAAATGTCTGTCATTATTTAGTGACTTCATTCTTCAATGATTTATCATAAAGCCACACATTTTAAGAGGAACAGACCAGGAATATAAGACAAAAATCTGGACATTCTGGAAAAATCTGAACAGTTGAGAGGTATGCCCCTGAATACATGTTAGAGTTGCACTTTTATAAAAAAGGACATATAGCTAGACTGTTAACAAATATTACAAGCTAACACTCCTTCTGAAGGTGCCCTCAGCTTTTTTTTTGCTTTGTGTTACTCCTACTAAGCAAGCATACAAAATTACATATAGGAGGTATTTGCATGCCTCCTCCCTCAACTACTCCTCACTTGAAAATTAAACAAAAATCACATTCAATGATGGTATTCTTTGCAACGCAGTACCACTAGGTGGTCCAATATTAATGCAACTAACTCTGCATCCATACATTTCAATAGGATTCTCAGTTTTTTCAACCTGGAACAAATATTAAAGAACACAACTAGACCAAAGTACCAAAATCCTCCTCTGCCAATAACTTTCTGGTTGATAAAATTGTCAATAATGTCTCTCAAAGATGCCCTAAACTCACATTCCAGCCAAATAACCTGAGTGATCACTGTTCTGTTGTATCAGTATAACCATTCAAAACAATCAGCTGCCATTACAAAAATTTACAGTCCCATTAATAAATCTAAAAAAGCACCATGTCTGAAGTGACAAAATCCCACTCTTGCCCAATCCTGCCTAATAAATCATATATGCACCATACAGGATTCATTACTCTCAATAGTTACTAGATGCTTTAGAGGGCAAAAATGTCCATGGATCACACTCAAAAATCGAAGCATCGACTCACAGAAAACAGACTTGAAAAACATGGAAAAGTGACCACTTAACAATATCTTAGACAAATCTTACTTTGACACAAGAAAACATGCAGAGCTGTAACCAATGCTGATAAAGCTGTATTTCATACAGGGCATCTTTGAGAGACATTAGTGGCAATTTTATCTCACCTCAGTCATCCAATATGCAGATGATTCAACCCTCGTATCACCTGCATCCTCTCTGACACAACTACAGGCTACAACTCAACAATGCTTCCTAGAAATAGAAACTTGGTTAACTAACACTAACCTTATTCTGAACCCAAATACGACCAGGTTGATGTCCTTTATCCCCAACAAGACACCCAATCCCCCAAACACCTTTCAGATTCACTTTTCCAACAACACTATCATAACCCCCACCTCCCAAGCCAAACTACTAGCTGTTACAATTGATAGCAAGTTAAAATTTGACCTACGCCTATCACAAGCTATAAAAACACATATTAAACTAGGCTATCTCTATCAAATAAAACCTTTCCTAACTAGCCAATCTAGACTAAACATCACTAGGACCCACCTGTCATTCACTCTTCTCTATGCTGCTCCAATCTTTACCAACCTCAACAAAAGTGACCTTACTATTTGAGTCATGCTGCAGCAAAATAGCCAAGTTTGCCACAAGTTCCCCACATACATCTCACCACTGCTCTACCCTACATCAATTAAATTGGCTTGAATTCCCACCAAAAATAACCTATGCCCAACTCATTTTCGTCTATCAACTAATATACCAACCAAACAAAACTCCAGCTCTACAACATATACTCCAACCCTATACCAACACACCCCAACTCCGATCCTCACACAAAATGCTGCTGCAAGTATCCAAAAGCAACAACAAAGCCGGGGACTCCCTTTACTCCCACCACATTTCTAAACTGTGGAACTCAACCCCCCCCAACACATCCTAAATATTAACAAAACAACACAAGAACAAAATAAATAAATAAACAAACACCACTGAAGCCAATGTACTACTTTATTCTCCTGGTACCTCGGCCTTTCATCTTCAAGGGATGAATTACACAGAAAAAACAACAATCTTAAATACAAACATCAATTAATCAATTAAACAATTAGGTAGTTAGATATTCACCAATCCAGATGAACATTATCAAAATTCAATAAAAAGTAGAGAAGCAAAACCCACAGAAAGCCCCAAAATATAGTAACATATTAAATTCAGATACATTATTCATACATTTTTAAACATTTACTTGATAATGTATCTAATCTATAAAAAACACACAAAGATACAATTCACATCATTCACCTCTTCAAAAAATTAAAACATTTATAGGGAATTCTAAATTCAACCCACCAGGAAACAAAGTTCTATAATTTAAAATATATGTAGTTTCTAACTGGTTTAGTAAAGAGCAAAAATTCCCTTTCCAACCTACTGGTCTGGTCAAAACACTGAAAAACAGAGATGTACCATTACCATCATGTTTCTTAAGAAAGTGTTCAACGACAGGGCTTTCCCTTTTCTGATTTCTAATATCAGCCAAGTGTTCCAACACCCTAATTCTCACCATCCTTTTTGTTTGCCCAATATACCAACAGGTGTCCACACAACCACACCCCAAGATATTAATCACCCCACAAGATTTACAATTAAATCTCTCATTCATCATATATTTATGACCATTAATAAAAGACCCTGAAAGATTCTTTATTCTACTGCAAATATTGCAATTCCCACATCTAAAAGAGCCCACTTGCTTACCACCGAGTTGCACAGTTTTGACAGGTCTATTTAAAAGTTCCTTTAAATTACAGTAATGGCTAAAAGAAAAATTAATCCTTTCAGGAAAAATTGTGCTCAAAAAATCATCAGAAATGATCATGGGCCACAATTCCTTTACAATTTTCATCAAGCAATTCAAAAAAGGACTAAATCTAGTAACATAGAATAACCTATCAATTTCCCTTCTGTCACTCCTAGTACCCCTATCAGAAGTACCATGAAAGGGCCTATTGTCTATAATCCCATTCACTGCCTTTCTTTGAGCTTTATTAAGAATTTCTCCAGAATAACCCATATTCATAAGTCTAGATTCAACCTCAGACAAATATTGATCCCGAAGTCGATAATCAGAGGTATTCATAAGCACATGCTTAAATTTCTTAAATATTACCAGCCTACATGAATTCAAAAAATTGCTTAAAGACCTCCTCATATATGTTTTATATATATATATATATATATATATATATATATATATATATATATATAAATATTTATATATCTATATATATATCTATCTATATATATATATATATATATATATATGTGTGTGTGTGTGTGTGTGTGTGTGTGTGTGTGTGTGTGTGTGAAAAGCACGGTCTTTCATCTATGCACAAGTGCCTATTGTATAATTTGATGTACAACTTTTTTACTCATCTTAAATGTTTTTGTTTTATACATTAGTGTAATTTCTTTGTAAACTCTACACTGTAACTTTCTTGGAGCTTTTCTTCCCGGGCCTCTGCTGAAAATGGGCTTCCACCCAGATGGATTATCCTGGTCAAAAATGTAAAATAAAATAAAATAAAATAAAATAAAATAAATAAATAAATAAAAATAAAATTGCTTCTACAGCTACTCCAAGATTATTCAACAAAATTATCAAAGGTCTTACTCACTAAGCAACAGATGACCATTTCAGTAATCTTTCTCTTATAAAATCTTCTTTTGCTATGGATTTAAATCCTTTCTACTGAGCACACAGAAAAAAATAACTAACCAAGCCCACTCTTATCCTTCAACTTTTCAGCCACTTTTACTCCCATAAACCTGCTTGCTAACTTTAGCTCAAATTTCTGTTTTAAGACAGTTAATCCTAAATAGGTAAGGGAATGTACTGAACAATTTGACAAAAGAAATATCATTGAATTTAACAAATTTCACTAGTCATTTCTACAAATATACACCAAGCTAATAAATAACCACTCATCTTCATATGTAATTTGTCTCTGTCCACAATAATAGTCACTGATATAATATAATAGTAGTAATAACATAGACCAAATAACTTTCTGCAGTTCATGCCCCCCCTCAAAAAATTCTACCCATTCCTAATCTGTGTCCACTAGCCAAGATATTTGCAAAATTTGTGCATCTATAGATATTTGATCATATAAGCAAGTATGGCTTACTTACAAAATTTTTAACATGGCCATGGAAATGACTTTAGTACAATGACTCCAGGATGGACACTACATATAACAACATGAATAATGGCTTAGTAACAGCTGTGTCCTTCACTGCTATCACTTGAACATTTGAAATAGCCAAGATGTACTCCTTTCTAGAGTGGAAAACCTAAATTTTGGTTCAGGAGCAATCTGTTATCTTAGGAGCTTCTTACTAAATAGAACATTTTATGTATATATTGAAACTACATTATCTGCACGGGTACATTCCACTGTGGTTACCCCAAGGTTTATTCCTAGGTCATTTACAATTCTCGCTACTTATTAATGAAATCACACATTAATGGTTTTCTGCTAATCTGACCCTGTACATGGATCATACTTTCTTACTTAACACAAACAGGAGTATTGCCAACTTACAACAGAATTTGCAATTTATCTTTATAAACCTCTGCACTAGATAAAAAATAACTAGTCGTAAATACTCAGTATTCTGGTGTCCTGCTGTTTTCTGCACTCCTCAAAATAATTGATCCCTCCCCCTCAAACTGTATGACCTGCAGAATAATGTTGCTCCTACTACTAGTTATCAAACATATCTCGGTTTAAGACTTGACCCCCCCCCACACTGCCTTTTACAAAACATGCAGAAACTGTTGTTCAGTGAAAAGTAGCACAACTAAAGCTTACTTACCTGTTGGCATCTGAAAGGACACCAACAATAACAAGAAATGTTTTCATTCCTAAACTGGAATATGTCTAGCACCTTATTACATTACATTCTGTCACAGACACTCAGTTACTTTAAACTGCACTATATAAAATGTGTTCTTTACCCTTCCGGCAAATGCCATAACTCATCACAGTGATCTTTTGGAAAAATTCAAGGGCATGCCTATTCTCATCAGGGCAACTTTCCAACTAAATACAATGTTTTTCAAAATTATAAAACTCTACTATTGTCTGTCACTGAAATCAGGAGGCATGACTATGTTCTCAGAAACAATTGTAATGATGCTATACTGATCATACAATGCTGCTCATTGTTATTTAAAAACAAGTATGCTGATAGGACAGCCCAGCCATCGTGCCCATTATAAATTGAACATATGCCAATAGATAAAAGTTTTGCTGTTGAAGTACCATTGAGCGGCCAGACTTCTGATTGACATAAGCTGTGGGACAGGGCAAAATACGAGAAAAATCAAGTACATTCTGCAAAAGTTAACAATCAGAAATGTACCTGATTTTCCTTGTATTTCTGCATTGTCCCTCGAAAAAATCTTGGCAGTTAAAAAAAAATACACAAAAAACAGCAACGGAAATTGATGTACTGTGCAAGCATAGGAATGTAAGTGCCATACACACATGCAGTACATCAGTAAACAAGAAAAAAACATGGAAGAACACTATAGCACCATTATACAAACGCATTATTTAGGAAAGGTAAGCAATTTCTTTCTTAAATAATGTCATTTTATATTAGCAATAAGCCAGTCCTGGGTGTGGGTATATCAGGATTTACCCACATCCATTTGTGTTTTATTCCTTAAAATCCTCAGTTTTTTGTTTAGCAATAGGCAAACACACCTTTTGTAAAAGTGCACATACTTCAAGAAATTAAATGCTCTAAGGAGTAAACAATTAACAAACATTCACAACTGTTAAGACAAGGCTAAAAGACATCTATATAAAACAGATAAAGAAACAAGCAAACATTCACAACTGTTAAAACAAGGTTAAAAGGACATCTATCAAAATAGATTAGCATATTTACTTCGGGATAATGGTTAATTGGAGCTGAACAAGTCTGATTTCACTTCAACAAACATTTTTGGATTAAGAACACCTTACTGGCTGAGCATCTATACACAGTAATACTTAAATGTAAACAGTTTATTTATTTATTTGACATTTGTTTACCGGGATAGTTTGTCTCGGTATGTACCCATTTTTAGCAGAGGCCTGAAGAAAAAAGCTCCAGGAGTAGATCACATTTCACATTGTAATACACAGAGAATTAACATTTGTAACAATAAATACAAAACTACATTTGAAACATTAATACTGATAAACTGGGTACACAGTCAAATATTTACATAACTGAGAGGCAACATGGCAGGTGTGACTGAATGAAATATTGTCATGAGAGTCTAAGATTGTTATGGGGGTGTTTAGTTTCAGATATACTACTTAAGGTAGACATAATGCCAACGTATTGTGAGAAGAGAGTTATGTTGAATGGAGTGAAGCAATAAAACCATGCAGGATAAAGTTTGGTTAAATATATATTAGAGACAGAGGTTATGATATAGAGTTTTTATTGAAGTACAAAGCATAGGGGTGAGTTCTTTTATATGGATATATTAGAGTTTAAGGAGAGTTAGGGGAATTATGAAGAAAACAGAATGTTTATAGAGGCACTAAGAGATTCAATAGGAATGTTTTCATGGATAAGGGGTTGAAAGTAGATTTGAGCTTTACAGATGGTTATCCTGGTGTAGAGCAGGAGCAGAGCCATTTCTTTTTGAAGTGGTCTTTTAGAAAGAATTTGAAGGATTGGTAAGAGGTAGCTATTTTAATGGAAGTAGGGAAGGAATTCCAGGCTTCAGTGACAGATTAGGAGTAAAAGGAACATCCTGCTAATTTGTTTGGTCTATAAATAGCAAGTTGCTTTTGGTCATTTGATCGCAGAGGGCAAATGGATGAGTATTTCTGTAGGATTGGACTAAGAGCAGTACACGTGTCAGGATAGTTAGTGATCTTACACACTGTGAGTAACTGAGTATATTTTAGGTAGCTGGGTAGTTCTAGCCAGTTAAGGGTTTTTAGTGCAGTGCAATGGTGGGTACATCAATGCGAATTTGATGCAAATCTAGCTATTTTATTGTAACATTGTTCAAGTTTTTGAATATTTGATTTTTGGACATTTGTGAGAATGGGAATACTGTAGAGGAAGGAGGTAAGTTTTTGCTAGTGTGATTCTAGAGGTGGGGGTGAGGAAGTTTCTAGCTCTGTACAGTAGACAATTGTTCATGTGTTTTTATTTTATGGCATTTTGTATGTGGTAATCAAATCCAAAAGTGTCATCTAATATCATTCTTAGCAGCTTAGTTTGAGAGGTTAGTTCAGTATAAGTGCTATTGAAGGAACATATTTTGAACATTTTTTTAATGGGACTTTGATGTGGGAAAAATAATAGCAGTTTAGCTTTTTGGGACCAAGCAGAAGTTTAGTTATAAATTGGTGCACATTGTTACTCTAGTAGAATGTCTTGAAATATTAAATCCATTGTAAATGCTCTTGCTTCTTTATTTTATAACACATTTTCTTCTGTTTTGCTTCAATACTTGTAAATTTTGCTCATTAGTTCTCTGCTGTTTTAACAATTCTATATACATGTAATGTCTCCAAAATGTGTATACTTGTTAATGTAACTACTGCATTTTCTTCTAAAGTCTCTGAAATATTTCTGCTCATTTTGTACATATTTCTGAAACTTTAACAATCATTTTGTGTATGTGCTCTTTGTCATAGCCTGGTTCATGGCTGTTGAGTCAGCTGACCAGCTCAGTCACCCAGTTAAAAAAGAGAAATAAATAAAACTTGCTTCATTTCTCCAGCTAATACAAATGACTGTCCAAATCATTTTTGCCAAATGTTAACTCAAACTCAAGACAAGATTCTTAGTGGCTCATAATACTCCATCATAATTCCTTAAACTGGGAAGCACCTAGATGCTTCCCCTGGCAGTAAATTCCTAAATATAGGGAACTATATGTCCACTGTCTGGAAAACAGAAGTAGTTATCATTTTGTACAAGAGAAGAACCTCCATACAAATGACAATATTTTTCACTGTATTGCCTTTCTTTGACCAGTCTCAAATATACTCAAAAAATATAGTTCATACTTATTGCATCCAATATGTCATTACAGATAACATATGTACCTACTTTCAAATCATGCGATGGACACAGCATTGCTACACACAATCAAACCAGTAAATACTGAGTTTAGTCACAACAACGTTGGACACTGTTCTTGGATTTATTTAGAGTTTTGATGCCATAAACCACCAGTGTCTGCTACAAGCACTTTTTTTGATAGGGCTCTAATCGAATAACACCAAACTGTGTGGCAACTTCCAGGAAGGCAGAATTCAGTTTATCCATCATGAGTATAGTGCGTCACTTTGTTGTTTCACAGGGCTCACTGCTAAATCTCACATTTTTCAAAGTTTCTTTTTTTTTCATGACTTAATGAGAAACCTTGATACTGCCATACTGATTTGTTAAATAAATGACAGCACAACACTTTTTGGTGCTTCTTCAAATTCTACCCTATACTTAGTTAGGGTCTAGATCATGGCTGAGAAAAGGTCCTCAGGCTAGTTATGTTACCCAGTGATCAAATGAATAAATACATTTATATAATTTTTCAAAATATCACCAAGTCAGTTGCTCATATCATAGTTGCTTGAGCATCACAGCTTGAGTTGTCAGCCACTCATAGTATTGTTGTCTGAGACACAAGTCTGTTTAGAAGGTTCTAGAATGTTGAAGCCTCCCAAAGAGTGAGGCAGTCTTTACACTGCCTGCTAATGATCATACTTCCCCTGAGGTTTTGTGACCTTAGAAAGAGAATAATAAAGCAAGAGAGTAGGGGGGTAAAGGAGGGGCTAACCTCATTGGCAAAAAAAAAAAAAGATATTTTTGCATTTGCTTGTATTGTCATGAACTGAAGTGCATATGTTGAGAGCTTATGTGTAATGTAGGCTTATGCAATAATGAGTTTGTTTGCTGATCTTTTGAGTTGCACACTCAGATGATTTGAAGAGTTGCAGTGGAGCCCTTTAATACAGCTGAAATGCTATAAAATGTGATAAAACATTTCCGAACTCTTTTCACAACTTACCAGAATCAAATGCCTACTGTTTAAATAATGACTGATACTTTGCTATTATAACTCCTGTGGTCATCATCAAATGCCTTAATAATTCTCATATTGAAGTTAACTCTGCCCAGCCTCTGTGAGTTATTCAAGAAAAACAAATATGGTCTGCTGTTGTAAAAAAAAACTGGAATGTAGGTATGGTCTGTTGTTGGAGTAAAACAATTTCAGACCGTTTGTAGTATAACTTTATCTATTACCAGGTTACAGTGTGGGACTCCTCTCTTCTCTCCTCTCCTCTCTTCTTTTCTCTTTTCTTCTCAATATCTGTGTTAAGCTGCCCGTGAGTTCTTTATTTTGCAGTTGTGCATCCTGGGGGGGGGGGGGGGGTAGGCCACTTTATCAAGTAGCAGTATAATGCTGTCCTAGTATTCTCAATCTCTTCACTAGACCCTGGTGTGGGTCAGCCTCAGCCTGGGGGAGGCTTTGGTAGGGCCAGTACACCCACAGAAGGGGGAGAAGAGCTGATGGTAGTTGATGGTCAGCTGTGAGGAGGAAGATAAAAATAAATATATAAATAACATTTACTAAATAAAAACACGTGAAATATGATTATTTATTTTGTCAGTTTACTGTGATGGCTTAGTGGTTAACTGCTCTGACTATAGTGTACAGGATTCTTGGTTCAAGACCTGCAAGGGCTGTTTACTTTCACCCTGCTAGACAGGGGTCCAGGGAAGTAAATATTGTGGGAAGAAATAGCCAGGGAATTGTTATAGCTAGGCTTGTATAGGCCCTAGGGCCAATAGCCTAGTATCAACCTATGAACCTATGACTGAGAACAAACATGAATATTGAGTATTATTCTGTCAGTTTATTTACGTGAACAGATGTGATGTTTGATTTTTTCTTCAGTTGCAAAGAGTATAACATGTGGCTGGGTGTTAGCTGTATAAGCAAAACATTTTTACAGACTACGCTGCTGGTGCCATGCCTAGAGGTGATATGCACACAGCTGTCAGTATAACAGTATAAAGTATTACCTAGTCAGGGTATTCAGAAAAATGCTGGTTCAATACTGTAGCTCACCTAATCTCAAACAAGTCAAAAGTCATCATTTTTTGGCCTGAACCTTATAACACAAAGCAAATTAAGAATGTGGGCATATTATGAAATTTGTAAACAGTACACATATGATCATGGTCCTGAGATTTCATCTCAAGGTAGTTTGTCAAATGGATTTATTTTGATATACTTCAAGATATCCTTATCCAGTCAAATTGCTTATTTTGTTAGATCTATTTTGTAAATATTTGAAGAACATTATGATGCAAGATACCCATTTATTACCATTCCATCTTTACATCTGAGGCTGTTACTACATGCATTATTCTTTTCAGGATGTCTCCAGTCCCTCAAATTCCTCTTGCATGGCTTTGATCATTTTCCCAATCAGATAATTTGTTTACATGGATAAAATCAAGTGACTTAACCAACAATGTTCCTTGGCTGCCTCTGAAAAAAGATACTTGTGTTCAGTGTGTATATACAGTTAATTAAATCAAACATTTAAAAAAATCATTCAGAGAGCAGTAGCAAAAAGCATTCAGTTTACATCCATTGTCCTCTCCCATCCTTAATTGTATCCTCCAGGTTGCAGAATACAAAATAAAATGTAGTTCGGCCTACTCTGGAGCCTGATACTCTTTTCCTGTATTTCTCAAATGTGAAGGTTATCAGTACTCTCTTAGTCTTCCCAGGTGAGACATCCTTAAGAAGATCTGACCTTTCCAGCACACACTATGTGAAATTAGTTCACATTTATCTGAAGTGATGCACCTCTGTTGCACTACTCTTACATGCTGACAGCTTAGTGTAGCCTGGTTAATGTTCTTCAGTGCCCTCTGGGGAAAGCTGGTATTCTTGTAGGTTCAAGTCTGACAGAAGCAGTTCCATGATTTTGTGGGCTCTGCTTCGATATGAGCTACTCATCTTTCAGCCCAGAGAAGGGCCTGCAGGTGTCAGGATTCATCTCCTGTTATTTTCAAAGAAATTCATCTGTCACAGGAAAAAGTTTTGATGGAAAATGAAAGTTAGTATCGTCATTAATAACATCCTCTGTTTGTTTTCTGCTTTTAAAGCAAACATATCAGTCAAAATTGTTTGCCTCCTGAGGTCATTGCCTATTGATGCACAACAGAAAGCATAAGCAAAGGCTGTCAAAATTGTAACAGCTGTGCATTTATTATGGCACATACAGCCCAAGACATTAATCAGTTGTACAACACTGTCAAGGCTTTCTGTTTAAAGCAGTTATATGGAGATTAAATAGCTGATGAGGAGACAGAGTCACACCCCTGCAGTAAGGTTCCCAGTTCTACTGAATGGATCGTTTTAGAATAAGAACAAGACAGTCATCCTGCTGCAGTTTCATCTTAGAAAAAAATAAATAGAGGTATTAGTTCATATCATTTCAGGTACAATACAAGGCACTGATGGGATGACAGCATTGTGAAGACAGCAGAAGAGTAGCATAACCAAGGATCAGGGCTGGATATCCAAGGTTAGCCTTCAAATTGTTTCCTGCAGATACTATAAGAACTTATTTAGACTTAATTCCTGCAAGATTCTAGCATTAAAAACATATAAATAATTTTATCACAGTTCCACTCAATGGATCAAAATATATTTTTTGTTTATAAATGAATAGTGAAATAATATTAAAATCCACAGTATAGCACTCCTGATTAAAGTACTTAATCTATACCATGGAAATGTAAAAAGCTAAATAGTCATACCATCTATTTCAGTAGTCTCAGTAAAAGCAAAGTACAATTTGTTTCTTCTAGTTTAGAAATGCTCCATTTCGAAGAAAAATATATTTTTTCAGAACATATATTGCGCCAATAAGCCATCATGGCATGTACTGCTATTACGTGTCTTCTTATTTTTTGTTTTGTTAATTGGTGGATTAACTCATACAGATCTATCAGTTACCCTTGAACCATGTATAGAAAATCGGGCTTATTACAGAGGTTAAAGATGTCTTGCACATATGTAGTAACCAACACACATTGGGGCCAGATTACAAAAGACTTGCTCCCTGAGTAAGTGACTTACTCTGACAGCAAGTTTCTGGAGTCTGGCCCTCTGGTGTAAACCTATTTATAGATAGGCCTTTCACAGAAGCAAGGCACTTAAACCAAGAACAAGTCTTTCAGAATCAGGGTAAGTCTTACACCAGAGGAAGTCACTTGCACTAACAGGAAGTCTTTTGGAATATGTTCCCTACTGTATGTGTATTTATAGATAGACCTTACAACGAAGTAACTCATTGACACTGAGACCAAGTCTTTTGTAATCGGTTTTGACTTGCACTGGAATATGTCACTTAACACTGAGAGTAAATCTTTTGGAACTGGGCCCTAGTAGAGCAAAGCAACAATGTGACAAAAGTATAAAAATCACAGCAGCATGAATACATACAATGGAATGTGCAACATACTGTGCCTGCACAGGTATATTATAAATGTTTAGTTTTCAGTGAGTAGCTGACAGGTATTAGACATTCACAATGCTGTATTTAGTATTTAGAAACAAATGCTTAGGTAAAAAAATAAACATCATGTGGTTAGGCAAGTGTGGGCAGTGCCACCATAAACTGTTTACATTAATCTGCCGATTTTATACCTTTAGTCCATTCCAAACAACCCCTCCATAGGGTTCATTCATGATACTTCGGCTGTCTAACATAGCAACAGGCGATATTAACTACTAAATGGCAGCATGGTAGTTCAGTGGTATTATGCCTTTCTCACAACTTCAGAGTTTGGAGTTTGTTCCTGGTTTCTATTCACATCTTTTTTTTTTTCAGGTTAATTTCCTCCTCCCAAAAAATGCAGTTTTTCTATATGTGTGTGTGTGTGTGTGTGTGTGTGTGTCTGTGTGTGTGTGGATTTATTTCAGAGGACTGAAAGACCAAAATCTTGAAAGTTGAAAAGACTGAAAACTCAAAATACTGAATGTCAGAATACTGAAAAGACACAGAATACCAACAATTACTATATTCCAGCACAACTACATACAGAAACAAATAAAAGATAAACTGTTTACTACTTCTCCAAGTATAAATAGGGGGGCAAGCCCCCCTGCACCTCCTACACCCCCTGCTACTTAAATATATCAACTTCGAGATCGCACTCCACAAAACAAAATGGCAAACATAACGTGTTTCATGACTGCCTGTTGTAACTTTAGTTATGTTCCCTTCTAACTTGCTATAGTACAACATAAGTCATCTTAGTGTAGTGAAGTGAGATCTTGGAGTTGATATATTTAAGTAGCAGTGGGTGTGGGGGGCACAGCCCCCCACATGGGGGTGCAGGGAGGCTTGCCCCCTTGCTTATACTTGGAGAAAAGTAATATGGTTTGTCTTCTATTTGTTTCTGTATCTTGTTTTCAGTACTTTGAGATTCAATATTCTGAGATTCAGTATTTTGAGTTTTTAGTCTTTTGAACTTTCAACATTTTGGTCTCAGTCTTTTGACTTTTAGGGGTTATCCTAATGGAACAGTATGCCAAGAGTGTTTTGGAGGTGAAGAGAGTCTCTGATAGAGTGATGTTTATGAAGCTTGAAATTGATGGTGTAATGATGAATGTTGTTAGTGCATATGCTCCACAAGTTGGGTGTGCGATGGATAAGAAAGAACAATTTTGGAGTGAGTTGGATGAAGTGGTGGTGAGTGTACCCAAGGGTGAGAGACTAGTGATTGGAGCGGACTTCAATGGGCATGTTGGTGAAGTGAACAGAGGGGATGAGGAAGTGATGGGTAGGTATGGTGTTAAGGAGAGGAATGCAGAAGGTCAGATGATTGTGGATTTTGCGGAAAGGATGGACATGGTTGTGGTGAATACGTAGTTTAAGAAGAGGGAGGAGCATAGGGTGATGTACAAGAGTGAAGGAAGATGCACACAGGTGGATTATATCCTATGTAGGAGGGCCAGTCTGAAGGAGATTGGAGACTGTAAAGTGGTGACTGGGGAAAGTGTAGTTAAGCAGCATAGAATGGTGGTCTGCAGGATGATGTTGGTGATCAAGAAGCGGAGGAGGAGTGTGAAAGCAGTGCAAAGGATTAAATGGTGGAAGTTAAAAAAGAGTGATTGTGAGGTGGAGTTTAGAGAAGAGTTAAGACAGGCACTGGGAGGCAATGAAGAGTTACTGAATAGCTGGGTAACTACAGCAGAGCTAGTAAGGGAGACTGCTAGGAAGGTGCTTGGTGTGACATCTGGACAGAGGAAGGAGGACAAAGAGACATGATGGTGGAATGAGCAAGTACAGGAGAGTATACAGAGGAAGAGGCTGGCGAAGAAGAAGTGGGATTGTCAAAGAGATGAAGAAAGTAAACATGAGTATAAGGAGATGAGGCACATGGCAAAGAGAGAGGTGGCGAAGGCTAAGGATAAGTTATATAGAGAGTTGTATGAGAGACTGGACACTAAAGAGGGAGAAAAGGACCTGTACCGATTGGCTAGACAGAGCTGGGAAAGATGTGCAGCAGGTAAGGGTGATAAAGGACAGTGAGGAAAATGTACTCGCAAGTGAGGAGAGTGTGTTGAGTAGATGGAAAGAGTACTTTGAAGGGCTGATGAATGAACAGAATGAGAGAGAGAGAAGGTTGGATGATGTGGGGATAGTGAATCAGGAAGTGAAGCAGATTAGCAAGGAAGAAGTAAGGACAGATATGAAGAGGATGAAGAATGGAAAGGCTGTTGGCCCAGATGACATACCAGTGGAAGCATGGAGGTGCTTAGGAGAAATGGCAATGGAATTTTTAACCAGATTGTTTAATGAAATTATGGAAAGTCAGAGGATGCCTGAGGAGTGGAGAAAAAGTGTTTTGGTACCTATCTTTAAGAATAAGGGTGATGTGCAGAGCTGCAGTAATTACAGAGGGATAAAATTGAACAGTCACAGTTTGAAGTTATGGGAAAGAGTAGTGGAAGCTAGGTTAAGAAGGGAGGTGATGATTAGTGATCAGCAGTATGGTTTCCTGCCAGGAAAGAGCACTACAGATGCAATATTTACTCTGAGTGTTGTTGGAGAAATACAGAGAAGGTCAGAAGGAGTTGCATTGTGTCTTTGTGGACTTAGAGAAAGCATATGTCAGGGTGCCTAGAGAGGAGTTGTGGTATTGTATGAGGAAGTCGGGAGTGGCAGAAAAGTATGTAAGAGTGGTACAGGATATGTACGAGGGTAGTGTGACATTGGTGAGGACAGCGGTGGGAGTGACAGATACATTTAAGGTGGAGGTGGGATTACATCAAGGATCAGCTCTGAGCCCTTTCTTATTTGCAGTGGTGATGGACAGGTTGACAGATGAGATTATACAGGAGGGCCCGTGGACTATGATGTTTGCAGATGACATTGAGATATGTAGTGAGAGTAGGGACCAGGTTGAGGAGACCCCGGAGAGGTGGAGATATGCTTTAGAGAGGAGAGGAATGAAGGTCAGCAGGGCTAAAACAGAATATATGTGTGTAAATGAGAGAGAGGGTTGAGGAATGGTGATGATGCAGGGAGTAGAGGTGGTAAAGGTGGATGAGTTTAAGCACTTGGGATCAACAGTTCAGAGTAATGGTGAGTGTGGAAGAGACGTGAAGAAGAGAGTACAGGCAGGGTGGAATGGGTGGAGAAGAGTGTCAGGAGTGATTTGTGACAGACGGGTACCAATAAGAGTGAAAGGGAAGGTCTACAAGAGGGTAGTGAGACCAGCTATGTTATATGGGTTGGAGACGGTAGCATTGTCGAAAAGGCAGGAGTCAGAGCTGGATGTGGCAGAGTTAAAGATGTTAAGATTTTCACTGGGTGTGACGAGGATGGACAGGATTAGGAATCAGTATATTAGAGGGTCAGCTCAGGTTGGACAGTTTAGAGACAAAGCAAGAGAGGCGAGATTGCGTTGGTTTGGACATGTGCTGAGGAGGGATGCTGGGTATATTGGGAAAAGGATGCTAAGGATGGAGCTGCCAGGTAAGAGGAAAAGAGGAAGGCCTAAGATGAGGTTTATGGATGTGGTGAGAGTGGACATGCAGGCGGTTGGTGTGAAAGAGCATGATGCAGAGGACAGGAAGAAATGGAAACAGATGATCCACTGTGGTGACCCCTAACAGGAACTGCCGAAAGAAGATGATGGTCTCAGTCTTTTGAAATTCAAGATTTTGGGCTTTCAGTCTTCTGAAGTGAATATAAATATATATATATATATATATATATATATATATATATATATATATATATATATATATATATATATCTATCTATATATATATATATATATATATATATATATATATATATATAGGTTCACTTCAGTTCACTGAACTTTCAATTCACTGACTTTCATTTCACTGACACCATTTCACTGAAATTCATTTCACTGAAACTTCATTTCACTGAAAGTTCATTTCACTGACAACTATTATTAGCAATAAAATGGAATATCCCCCCTTCCCCACTGTAGTGCGACCCTGGAGTTAGAATATATAGTTGGGGGGGTGGGGCAGAGCCCCCATCGGTGGTGGGGCAGCCCCACTTCATTTCATATGATATTCTTACGTTTTGATATAATATTGCTTAGTAAAAGAAAAGTAAGTGGGGCTGTGCCCCACACCCGATGGGGCTCTGCCCACACCCCTAACTATATATTCTAACTCCAGGGTCGCACTACAGTGGGGAAGGGGGAATATTCCATTTACTTTGTAATAATACTTGTCAGTGAAATGAACTTTCAGTGAAATGAAGTTTCAGTGAAATGAATTTCAGTGAAATGGTGTCAGTGAAATGAAAGTCAGTGAATTGAAAGTTCAGTGAACTGAAGTGAACCCATATACATATATATATATATATATATATATATATATATATATATATATATATATATATATATGGGTCCCCTTCACTACACCGACACGCCACAAAGCCGACACCCAAAACACCGAGACCAAAAGACCGACGAAGCAGATGATCGACAAGGTGAAATCCCGACAGCTGAAACACCGACGTGGGCAACATGTGAGCATGACTCGGTAAGTGTGCGATAGTGAGGGATTTAGGGTTAGGGAGCGGACAGGTAAGTATGCGATAGTGAGGGATTTAGCGTTAGGGTTCGGGAAAGGTGAGTGTGCGGTAGTGTTGGACTTAGGGTTAGGGTGCGGGTAAGGTAAGTGTGTGATAGTGACGGACTGTAGTTTTAGGGGCGGGTTAAGTGAGTTAGGGTTAGGGTGAAGGTAGGGTGAGTGTGCGATAGTGATGGACTTTATGTTTTAGGGTGGGTTAAGTGAGTTAGGGTTAGGGTGCAGGTAGGGTAAGTGTGCGATAGTGACGGACTTTAGGTTTAGGGGTGGGTTAAGTGAGTTAGGGTTAGGGTGCGGGTAGGATAAGTGTGCGGTAGTGTCGGACCTTAGGGTTAGACTTTGGGTTAAGGTTAGTGCATATATAGTTGTGTGTAATGTGTAGTTTACATTTTGTGTGTCGGTGTTTTGGGTGTCAGTGTTATGGTGTTCGGTTTTGTGAGTTGTCGGTATTGTGTGTTTTCGGTCTTTTGGTCTCTGTGTTTTGGGTGTCGGCTTTGTGGCGTGTCGGTGTAGTGAAGGGGGCCTATACATATATATATATATATATATATATATATATATATATATATATATATATATATATGTTTATAATTATTTATTTATATTTGTTACCAGGGATAGTCCAAGTGAGTTTGATCCCATCTTCATTGGAGACCCAGGAAGAAAAACTCCACAGTTATTGCAGATGCAAGTATAGAGAGAATGGTAAAATACATACATAAAGAAACATAATGGGAGTTTTTCATTGTGCAAGGAGAAAATGAAAAGCTGTACAGTTTTTTTACAATTACAAAATACAGAAGATATTTGCTTTACATTCATATATTAAAAACATAGTGGCATTTTTATTGTGAATCAGATGCATATGTATGTACATTAAAACTATATGTATATTTTAAGCTCTGCAGTTCAAACATAGTATGTACTTAATTAAATATATACAGTTACTAGAGAGATTTATGTTTAGAGATATGCTAGAAATATATTAGGATGCAATGTCACTTACCTATTGCAAAAATGGTGCTTACAGGAGTAAAGGAAGTAAGTTAGAGTTTGTAGAGGACGTTATAGTTTTTGATGTTTTTGATGTTAGTGTATTTGTCTTATAAAGAACATTAGTATACAGTGAAATATAAGACAGAGGTACAGAGATAGAGGTGTTAACTGAGATGTGTACAGGTGAAAGTATGGACTTATATGAGTTAGAAGGAGGTTAGGTATATATGAGACAGACAAAAATGTTTATGAGTAGTATTTAAATACTGACTTGGAGCTGTGCAAGAGCATGTTCATAGATAGATAGATTATGTTCATAGATTAGTACTAAGCTAACTGCCCTTGTGAGCTATTTTAAGCCTAGCCAATTATCCCTTGTGAGACTCAAACGCTGCACCTTGTGTTTGTAAGGCAAACAGCTTAACCATTAGGCCACCCTCCCACCCTGCATAGAGAGTTGCCTAATAAATGTTTTTTTTCATTGATGGTTTACATAAATTTAGCTTGTTTGTCTTAGTTCCAAGGGGATGGAGTTCCAGATTTTTGTAGCATGTCATGTACCCTACCTGTACAGTGAGTCACCTGCAGAACTATTTGATTTTGTGACATAGAATAATATTTTGTTATTAGCTCTGAAGGTTCTGGTTGTACTATAAGGTTGTATTGTACCTTGAGGTTATGAATATATGTGTATATATATATATATATATATATATATATATATATATATATATATATATATATATATATGTGTGTGTGTGTGTGTGTGTGTGTGTGTGTGTATTTTATATATATATATATATATATATATATATATATATATATATATATATATATATATATATATATATATATATATATATATATATACCCACACACACACGCACACACACACACACACACACACACACACACACACACACACGCACACAGAAACACACACACATATATATATATATATATATATATATATATATATATAGATAGAGAGAGAGAGAGAGATAGAGATAGATATATATGGGTCCCCTACCAAATCTCAAAATTTCAAAACATCGAACCTCTGATTACCAAAGCCCAGAGGATCGCAGTCTTGAAATGTCGAAACTTGTCACTGGAGATCGCAGTACAGTGGGGAATGGGAATGTCACCATTCTCTTCACTGTAGTGCAATCTCAGAGTTGGTATATTTGAGTAGCGGGGGTTCAGGGGGGGCTTGCCCCCATGCAAAAACGTGACTTCAGAAGTTTTAGCATTTTAGATATTTTTTTCATTTCGACATTTCAAGACTTTGATCCTCTGTGCTTCAGTAATCAGAGGTTCGAAGTTTTGAAATTTCAAGATTTGGTAGGGGACCCATATATATGTATAGTGGGATGAAACTATTACCATATCAAGAACCAGGCAGTTCATCAAAAGTTCAGAATATCCAACAATCTGAATGCCTGCTTCATGATCGAAAATGAGTTTGATTGCAGAATGCCAGGATACTAGCATTACTCCTGGGTAAATGAAAGTACAGGGGAAGTGGAAATTTTCATTGCTGTTGTGTTATCTTGGAGATAGTGTACATAATTAGCAAGGAGTGAGACTGTTGGACAGGGGTGCTTTCCCCTCTGCAAAAAAAAAAAAAAAAAGAAGTTTTCATTTTTTTGCTCTTTGTATTTTTGATATTTTATAACTGCGGTGGTGGTGCTGCGGTAGCGTTGTCACCTCACAGTAAGACGTCCTTTTCGATTCTCAGATAGAGCGTCTTCTGTGTGGAGACATGCGTGAATGGGCATACCTTCATTGAAGGTTGTACGTCAGGGCCGGCAACTCGGCATGTAAAAATCTACTGCCAATCATTAGCAGGCCGGAGTTCCGCTGTGGCGACCCCAAACCGGGAAAAGCTGAAAGACACAACAACAACGAAAAGGTTTCAACCTAAAATTTTACTTGGTTTGGTTTTTGGGGAGTGTGTCATTTGTGGAACTGTTCTTAACTCATATAAATATATAAGTATAAAAAAAATACACACAGAACTCACGCAGATAAATGTTAACAGGTGCTACCTAGTGTTATTGTATGGTCCTGTGCACTTGCATAGCAAACTAAATTTATTACTTCATTCTTTAAATTCTGTTATGGATTATTGGTATTTCAGCTATCAGAATTAATTATAACTGATTTTCTGAGCAATACTGCTGTGTGTGCGTTGGCACATATGTTAAATTGCCAGGGGATCTCTGAACTGTCCACAAACCTGTGTTGGTGTTATATACTTTACTTGTATAAATATATATATATATATATATATATATATATATATATATATATATATATATATATATATATATATATATATATTACCACTCTTCAGCTTTTCCTGTGGCATGCAGTTATGTATCTACTGGTTGGGGTTGTTAAGTTCTTGTTATTTTGGGGGTAGGGTAAAATATCATTTCCCTTCCATATTAGCCCTATGCAGTATGCATGCCTCTAATTTTTGTCTATAGTATTTTTAGAAAAGCCACATATTCCAATATTATGTTACATTGTTTAAGTTGCCATTCTTTTAATGAAAAAAAGGCAGTAATAAAAGGACAAATGGTCCGGGCAGCCGGAATGACACCTGAAGAGAGCATATTTTAGAAGAAATTGAGAAGTTAAGAGAAATGTTTTTGCCCAGGGGTTACCCTAGCAGGTTAATTGATGAGGTTTCAATTGAAGTAACCAAAAAAAAAAAAAGAAAGTAGGGTATCTATGGTCCCTTACTGGGGACTAATTTTGAAATCTTTAGTTATAATCAAAGGTCTAAGATGAATGACCCACTAAAGGCAATTATTACGACTTATGATTTGGATTTGAAAGAAATAAAAAAAAAGTTTTAGATCACAATTAGAATATTTTTCGAGTCAACAAAGAAATGTGCAGAATTCTGGTTAACAAACCCAAGACTGTATATAAAAAGTATGCTAGAAGGTAAATATTAATACTTGGGTCTTATAGAGACAACAAGAAAGGCACCTGCAAATGGAAGCAGTGCAAAGTTTTTATGGAGGGGGATGAGGTTTACATTCACGAAAATGAGTGGATCAATATAAATGGATACTACAATTGTATTTCTAAAAGAGTAATTTTGTGGCTTGTTATTAAAATGCTTGGGTTTTACATCAGTAAATTGAGAGCTTGTTAAAAGAATGGGTGTGTAAACACATATATTTTATTAAAACAACAATTTGTGTAACACCCTGGATAGGCACTGTTTTAAATTTTGGGTTTTGGATTCTATTAATGTAGATTTGAGAAGAGGACCTTGGAAATTGAAATCAGGGCTCTTAGAGTTAAGATGGCAACTTATGACTGCAGCTGGCAGGACCCTGGGGTTGAATGGGACTGTTCCCATTGATGGTATCCTTAAATTGAGATAGTTGAAAATGTGATTGCATAATAATATTTTTAATTCAAGTGGGAACTTTGTATTTTTGAGATGCGAGGGTTTTCTATTTTCTATTTTATTTTAGTCTAAGAATGTAGTTGACATATCTAATGTTTTAAAATATATTCATAATGTCATTGGTATGTATAGCTTTAAAGAATTACTTGAAGGTGTGATGATTTTGAGGTAAAGATTTTTAAAAGAGGTTTAACTTTAAACTAACTGTTCTGATGAAGTCCTGGTGAAATTTATGGATGAAAATGCTTAAAGGATTTTATAGTGTTACTTATTAAATATGTCTGGTGGTAGATGTTTGGGATCTGTGTTTCTATGGTTCATATAAAAAGTGATCCAAAATTTGGACATCATGACAATTCATTTAAATAATTATAAAACATTACCAGTAATAAGAATATAGGAACCCCTGTATTGAGCCAAGCCTGGGACAAGTGTTCATCATTAAATTCTTGATGGTGGTCACTCAGGCAGCATAGCTGGGTTCAGACAGGAAAAGTTATGGAAAGCCACAGCTTAGGCTCACCACCCACAGGATCAGTCATTATACCAGCTGAGAAGCAGTGAAGAGCAAGACAGAAATTAGATGCACGTGGCCTAACAATTTGTGCCCAGGAGTGTAACAAGAAATAGCTAGATATGGCTGGTTATCCACAACAGTGATATTGGACACAGAATTTTGAGTTAGTGGAAGTGCCCCCACTCTGTACTGGAATTGTCCCTAGAGAGAAGCCACAGTCAAGTGTTGGGTTCTCACAACTCCTGCCTGGGTGCAGTGCAGTTTAAGTTTATTCTAGTAGATGAGGGTTTTGTCTCAATGTGACAGCAATTTGCAGAATTGAAAACTCGGTTTGTTGTTCATAGATTCCACCTCAGAGTACTTAGCCTGCTTGAAGACAGTGGATACTGTGCTTGATATAGTGCCACCTACTGTCTTTTGTAATCCTATTGGGAAACCTCATTTCCTAAATGGGAAATACTGGAGATACATAGAAAAACTGCAAATACTGGAATGACATATATCAACTGAACTTGATGAATGAATTACTACTAGACTTATGTTTTGTCCAGGATTCTCCTCATCATGTTCAATTTCAAGGCTTGCAATGAATTACCTTGGCCCTAAAGGTTGATCACTTTTTGTAATTGTGGTATCAGCCAAAGATTATATGTTCTGGATACTCAAGTCAAGAGAGGTGCTGAGTTATCAGTGATTCAACATTTGGCGGTGAGTTGCACCAAATAACTGGGGAAGTGGCTGGACATACCTAGGAAAGACAGTCATGTAGTAAGAATACCTTGCAACTGTCTGACAAACTTCTCTGCAGGATGAGTTCAACCCTTAATTAGCTAGTATTTTTTTATCACAAGACTTTAAAGCTGCCTTTTTAAATGGTGCACTTTGTGTTAATTTTATGTCCACCATAGCCTTCAAGATGAGTGAAAGAGGTGAAACTGTTTGCTTTTATTTTCTTCCAGTGTTTGATCAGCAGTGTTTTTTTACATTTTATTATGTAATCTGTGTGATTCAGGGATCTGGCATGTTACAAAAGTAATGAGTATGTGGTTGCCATTTGGTAGGTATACACAAAGTTTTGTTTGTCTGTAGGTGTCCATGTGGGTATATGGTTGTATGTGTGTGCATCTGTGAGGGGAATTTTTTATGTAGTGCTTCACCCAAAGTTACATAGAATGGGTCTGCAGTATATTACAACAGGTGTAAAGTACAACAAATTAAAGGAATGGAGCAGGGAGGTTTTAGGGGTACATGGATTATAGTAGATGTTATTGAGAAGGAGCATGTCATTTCAAGGAATAAGATGAATCAGGTAAGCAAATTGGACTACTTTTATTGAAACAAAAGGAGGGGTCTAGCAATGGGATGCACATGGAGACAGAGAAAAGGAATTGATGGCTCATGTAGGCTAGTTTTAGAGACGGAAAAGTGTGGACTGAGTTGGAATGTATGAATATGTAGATGGAGGGATGGAAGAAGAAAAGCTGCTTAAAGGGAAGCAGGTAGGACAAGATAATCTACAGATGTTAGTAAGTGGGGAGCAGGTACAATAGGATGGATTGAAGGTAATTTAGCAAAAGGGGAGAATGAACAAAGGAAGCAGTTTAGGAGGGAGACACTGATAAGGAGCAGAGAAATGAAGATAGTGAAAAAGGTGTAGGAGACATGAGTGAGGTCTATGAGGTGGGGAAAATAGATGGTTGAATAGTAAAGAGATGCAGTACAGAAACAACATCAACAAGATAGTCCAGGCTGAGGCAAAAATTAGGAGGACTTTAGTTGGCAGGTACAAAATGAGAAGGCAGGAATTCTGCTAGCAGAGAACTTGAAAGCTCAGGGAGATGAGCTGATGGAAGTGTTTCTTATTTGTTAGCAAAGCACATCTTTAATATCAAGCACATGGAAAATCAATGATACATCCTTTCAGAAATAAAAAATTCAAAACATTGAAAACTTTTCTATAAATTCCCCAACAACCAATTATATTAAGAAACAGCTTTCAGTAATTTTGTCAATACAGACATTCATCTAACCCTTGCAGTCTTCATAGCATCCTGCATGTTTTGCATCATGCTTAACAAGATGAGTTAAAGTGTTGCCATTTCAACAAAGTTCTTTCATTACTTTTGCTGCCCATTAAAATCCCAAACTTAAGTTGCCATATTTTAAGGAAAAATAATGGACTGATGCTGATTAGGAAGGAGGTGAAGTCAGAGAAATGTTCAAAGTTTTATTGGTAGGTTTGCAATTCATGAACTGGACATGGGCTTGGAAGGGATTTGGAGAATTGGGAGAAAGCCTAGGAACTAGAAGGGGTTAGAAGGAGAATAAAAAAAGAATAATAGGAGGAGATTTAAAAGGGAAATCTTGAAAACAGTGATGCATATTCTGGAAGGCAATGTAATGAAATTTTATAAGATGGTACATTTGAAGTTGGCAGAGTTAAGAAAGTATTAAAGACATTGCTGGGGGACTTGTGATTTGCATTAGGGAATTAGGGGTGGTGCATTTGCCTAAAAGGGTTGTACTGGCTTTCTGGAAAATTTTCAACCCACATAATTGCAAATAAAGATAAATGGTGATGCCAAGAATTGTTTGAGAGTTTTGGCCAGCTCAGTAGAAAGTTGTTGAAGTACTTAGTGAAGGATGGATGGGAGGAGAGTTCAGTAAGGTAAGGCCTTTAGTAGATGTCTGTATTTTGTGGATTTGTTATAAAAAAAAGGAAAGATGGTAGTGGGCCAATATTATTCATTATAAAATATATTTGGTATGGCGGAATATGTTTTTATGCAAAGTGCTCCAGCAGATGAATGAGGCTCTATATTATGGGACAAATTTGTAGGTGACAGGCATTGCTTTTATGATTTTGGTGGTGTGGCTACAGAGACAAGGAGAGAGAGAGAGAGAGAGAGAGAGAGAGAGAGACAGAGCAATGGAAGCAGCTCTTTTGTTACTGTCCTTGTTTCTGTTTATAATGCATGTCCTGTTAGAAGAGTAAGGACACAGATGAATGGAGTACGAAGAAGGAAGTTAACATTTTAACCCTCTTTGAGGATGATCACATGTTGTTACTAGAGTATCTGCAAAGGTCATTACTTAGGATTTTAACAGTCTTGGTGGTCCTGAGAAAAGGGGGGTCTAGAATCTTAGAGTGGATTCAGTGATTGAGCCATATTGGACTAAAGGAAGAAGAACTAAGCATTGCCTTTAGGGAAATGTGAGGCTAAGTATTTTGGATGAAGATCTATCTGAGTTTAAAAGAGACAGTTATAAAGAATGGGAAGGTTGTGGTAGAAAAAGCAGAAAAGCAGCCAGATAAGAGATCAGAGTTGTGGGAGATAACTTGACTAGCATGACAGCTATAATATAAATAATGGAGCCAGGACATTTTAGTGTATGGCTGGGTATGGTAATCCCTCCAGAGACAAACATGATGAAAGTAATGCAACAGGTATGTGATCAATTTAATTAGAGGGGAAGAGGGTGAGGAAATATAGGGACAAGTTAAAGATGCATGCAAAAGCAGATAAAACAACCATATTTAAGGAGATATTTGTTAGTGGCCAATGTGAAGCATATGGTTAGGAGATGGTTAGGGTATAAGGGAGGAGACAGTTGAAAATGCCATGGTAGGAGAGCAGTAAAAAGTAGCAAATATTAGGAATTGCATCATTAAGTTAGAAGACAGCATTGATCAGAAAGTATGGAGACTAAGCGAGTTCAAAAAGAATTAGAAAGAAAGGTGCAGTAATGTAATAATAGCAAGGTGGTAGGGAAATGGGTGGTTACCCATAAACTAAGAACCAAACTAAAATAAAAATAAAAGACACATCCAATGAAAGACTAAAACAAACTCTGATGAAGCCCTTTGTAAAGACTGGACAAAAGCTCTAAGTCTGTGTTCAATAAAGATCTAGGATTTAAGCTGGTGTTGCATTTAGTGCTGTCTCTTACATTACTTGTTTTAGTTTTGCATTAAAGGAAAAATGGTATTGTTGGGGGTGGGAAAAGAAGAGAATTAGGTCAGTAGATGATATATTAGGAGAGGAATGGAGAAAGTGGAATGCTTTGGGTATTTCATGGAATAGCTAAACTATGGACAGGTAATAATTCCGTGAAGGGGTTGCTGGAAGAATGTGATAGACAAGAAAAAGCAAAGAGACAGCTAACTGTATCAATGGCTAGCCCGGAGGCAGAGAGAAATGGGGAGAGTAAGATTAATGCAGAACTAAGGTTAGACTGGGAGTAGAAGGACCTGCAATGCCAGAGGAGTAGCAGAATTAAGAAAACAGTTGCTGAGGCTTGTGATTTGGTGAGGAAAGCAGTGAGGATGGTGGATAATATGAGGTGTGTACATGATATGACAATAGGGTTGCTGCATAGAACGTATAAGCACCTGCAGATTGAAGAGGGGAGGTTTAATGACAAATGACTGTTAATGTGGTTGTAGGTTAGAGGGGGGAATCAGTAATGTCTGTGTGAGGTGGCAATGTGGATGTGTGGAAAAAATGGGGGAGTAAGGTAGTTAAAAGCTGGAAGAAGATATATGGACCAGAGAGAATAGGGAGACATTATTTGTTCGGAGTTGGGGATAGAATGGCAAGGCCACTGAGAAAAAAATAGAGATTATGTACTTGGCAAATTGGGTAAAGACCATAACAGCACAAAACTGGAAATGAAACTTCATCCAGAAGATTTCAATATAGAAGAGATACAGTTTAAGAAAAAGTTGGTGGGCTTTCTAGAGTGATCTGATATCCTTTACTGTAATAATTTCGATTAAGGGTGCTAAATTAACAGTTAATGATATGCAAAGTGTTGCAATCAATGACAATTTTATTACCTTAATCAAGCTCACTGAAAAGGACAACACTATGTAAAAAAATGTTACAGTAGGCTAAAGATGATTGTCTCAACAGTACAGTGTAACACCATCATCACAGAGTAGATGCATATGTCCGTGATGTACAGCAACATACTTAATCTAGCAGCGATATGTGATACAATTGAAATTGCTCAGCTGACAGCTGAAGTAGACAGCAGGGATTAGCTTCTTAGAAAATAGATCTGTAAGTACGCTTCATTTTCTATTTTATTGCTGTTATGACAATTAAGTAAACATATTTAAAGTACAGCAGTTCCTGTTCTCCACTTACATTATAAACATTTCAGTTCCATTGATAATAACAGTGTTACTACTATCACCACAGTAACATAATTTACTTCCCAGGGTGTCTCACTGACCACTTGACTATAATTCTTACAGCAAAAAGTCACAAAACAATGATATATAACTTCTTTATTCTCACTCCAGTACATTTCTTAGTTGTGGTGAAAGCTGAATGTATCATTTGACCCACCAAATCCTATTGCAACATTTTAATTATCCTTATGTAAACTCACTTTAATACCAGTTTACACCACTTCATAATCAGTTTCTATAATCTTCCTCACATTCCTGTTATTATATATCCCTTATGTATAATTATGTGCTTGATAGCCTCTTTCATTTAAAAAAACTCCATCGGCAAACAAACATCCTTGCCCATTACATTACTCATTGCAATGATCTGCTGTAATTCTAGCACAACCTCTCCTGGCTTCTCCTACTCTTAAAATTACTCTTTCCACACCTATTTACCTTCTTTTATTCATTATCATATTATATTGCCCAGTGTTTAATCAATTGTATTATTTTTTCATTTACCCTTTTACAGCTCTGCCCAACATAGTATTTTACATCTCTTTTTTATATACCACAATTTGTACAGGCTGAGACTTCGTCAATTTTATACTTTCCAAGATTCCGTAATATGCCTGTACTTCAATCAAAAAAGCCACCTCGACCACCAATCAGAATAACCAAAAAAAGATGAAGAAAACCTAATATAATTTTAGTCTTACATATTTTAATGTGTTCCACCAACATAATTCTCTCTTGCAGTCAAAAAAACATAACTGGCATGAGTCACTTCATGGTGCTTAGCAATCTTATCAGTATAATCAAAATCTTTGCTAATACATTTAAACTTTGCTTTACATGAATTATCAGTGTCATTCAAGGTTTCTATATTCATTTTATACTGACTTTGTTAATTGTTTTGAGTCTACAGATGGATGGTGTTCTCTATGAGATGAAGTGTTGTGATGCATATACTTATTAAAATTGTTTATTTTGAGAGTTTTTATCTTGGTTTGTGTGTGTGTGTGTGTGTGTTTATAAATATATATACATATATATATATATATATATATGTGTATATATATATATATATATATATATATATATATATATATATATATATATATATGTAGGGGCATCAATTCTGGATGAATTTACATTTAGTTGACATCTGTTTAGTTGACACAATTTGGTTGACTAGTGACTTGACAGGTGTGTGAGATTGCACAATTCTCAGGGTTGGGGAATATGCCCTTTCCCAGATATTGCACAATCTTGGAGTTGGTACATAAAAATATCAGGCGATGGGGGGGGGGGTACAAGTGGGCTTAGCCCCTGTAAAAAATGTTTTTTTTTTCTTTTTTTGTATATTAATTTTGTACGCACCAAGGTTATTGCTCAGTGTATATATATTAATGTGTCAATGTTTAAATTGTCAATGTTTTGTGTTTGATGTTACAAATGTTGACATTTGAGTCTGTCAATTATTTTAAGCAGGCCCATAAATATGTATATATGTTTGTGTGTATGTGCATATATATATATATATATATATATATATATATATATATATATATATATATATATATATATATATTTTTTTTTTTAAATATCTCTCATACATCATTATGGCTATTGAGGAGTTAACATATATGGAACTAGACTTATAACTCAAAGAACATAATATCTACCATCCCTTTCAGTCCAGACTGAGAACCAGACATAGAATAGGACAGCCATTACTAGGGTTCTCAGTAGCCTCCTAATGGTATGAGATTAATGCATCAGTTTGGCTTTGGTCCTCCTTAATGGTTTCTAGAATCATCTCTTTTCAAACCTCTTCAGCTGTGGTGTAGCATACCATTCTGTCTTGGTTGATTCATAGAGTTTACAAGGTAGAGTCAGTCTATGGAGCATAATCATCTCCCTAACAATCCAAGGAAAATAATCATATCCACCCTTATAGGGTGCCTCTTGCCTCCAGGAGGGAGAACAAGTCAAGTCTGGGTGGAATTTATGGGTGTTCACTCAGTCATCAATGTTTGTCTTAAAGTAAGTAAGGACATCACTTTGTTTTATAGGTAACTGAAAATCAATCCAGAGATGGGGGAAGTACTGATACAGCTCTCCCTCCAGTGTGTCCTATTTAGTTGTTGATGGTGATTCAAGTCTGTAGTCTGATTGCTTCTGGATCTATTTGCTATGTGCAGGTGTAGTAGAGCCAGCAAATTTTGATTCTTATTGACATGGAATGCTAGACATAAATTATTATGCAAGATTCTATAAGAGAGACTATATAGGGACAGAGTTACAGACTCATCTTTGCAGCTGAGGGTCTTTAGTCTGGAGGTCTTTTTAGTTAGAAACCACTGTTTTTTTTTTTGCTGTACAGTATGCTTGGATAAATACATACTAAAATGGGAATTTTTTCTTGGTTTGATTATGGAAGAGAACAGAGGAATAAAAGCTTCTTTTGACCTGGATGGGATACCTTAATCATCAAGTGTGGTGGTCAAGTAAAAGGACTTAGTGTGAAGGTTCTTTTTTGTTTACTATAAACCTGTTTCTCCTGTGAGGCCTTGTTGAGGAGCAAACAACACTGACATGCCACTCAGCTTTTCCCCCATCAGGATACTATGGCAACCATAAATTACTTGGTGGACAATGTTGATGGCATTCATCAAGATATGATTTATAACAGGACGTTTAAGTGCAGTTTTTGTGTTGGAAAGGTGTGTGTGTGTTAGTCATTAACAGCTGATATTAAATGCTACTATATATCTACTTCTGCCTGAGGATTTTCCTAAAAGAATACACTTGTACATATTTTGTTACTACTGTTTAAAGGTACATCCATTCTGACAGTGGGTGGGGTATTACTTTGACTGTTTGTGTACACTGCCACGACAAGGTGTATAGGATGTTTCTATGGGGCAGTACACTAATCTGCAGTGCATTTGTCATTGCTATTCATGCTTATAAAGACCATATTTACTTGTAGGCCAAGCTCATAGATGTTCATTGTTTACCAGTCTGATATTGTCTGAGGGCATGTACTTCTTTTTATCTCCTGTAACACTTTTATAGTGGCTGTTGGGATGGGCAATAATACTTCTCATCTATCACTGATTTGCAGGACATTCTAGATTCTGCCTCATATTTTTGCTCTGTCCCTCATACAAGTTTGAATTTTCTGTTAAATCACTGAGAAATACAGTTATTCAACAATCCCCTGGATTTACTATTCTTCCATGCAGGACTAGCTTAGTCCTGCATGGAAGCAGATGTTTAGGAGGAGGACGGCAGCGCGTCATGCATATTAATGAAGGCACGCTGCCTGAGCTCCTAATCTTACACAGAGCATGTAAGAGTGCAGGGGATGTGTCTGAGAGCTATACACCCCCCCCACAATGATGAACAGCAGAAAGGCCAAAGAAATGAGTGAGACCGCTCATAGGTGTCCACATATCCCCAGCAACATTCCCCCATGTGTACAACAGCAATGGGAAATACAAATAAAATGAACAAACCCTTTTTTTAATTAAGAAACCGATTAAAGCCGATTAAAGCTAACCATAGGTGCGCGGGTGTGCCCATCGCTTAGCTACGGTTAACGCAGCTTAAATGGCTGAAGAGGATAACATGGAAGATATATGCAAATGAAGCAGTATTGCAATAATATAGTGGGCAGAGCATTCGCCTTATGAGCAGGCCTTCCTGGTTCGAGTCCCACTGCAGCACATTCCATTTACAATGGCAAATCACATTATAACCAATATTTTAGTTGCATAACCCACTAAATAACATATGTTTGTGAACTGGAGTACTGCATTAAATGCACATGTGAGGTGTCAGTGCCATAATGTTGCAAAGTCCCCAGATAAGCACATGTGCCCCATACAGTATATGTACACAGAAATCATGGATACAAATGGAAGGTAAAATCTGTAATGAATGACAACTCCATACAGCTTCCAAATCCTCCACCTTCCCAAGAACCATTAGATATAACTGTCTAAATCAGTGCAATAAGTAAGCGGGAGTAAGCACTAGTAAGCATGTGTAAACGAGTTTAAGGCCATTTGCGTGGGGGTAAGCAATGCGCACACAGGTTAAGCAATTTTGAAGCTTACCACTCTGTAAGCATATTTAACCGGAAGTTAGCATTGCTTACCCTTGCACAAACCCACGCAAATCCACTTACAACTCCTCAAAAGTGCCTTAAACACTCTGTATCCAATGGCCCTTGTTATGCCCCTCAATGAAATAAACAGCCGTGCAGGTCCTGAACCCAGGACTCGATACACTATAGTTACAGTAGTTAACCACCAAGCCATCACAGCAGTACAGAAGAATGAGGTATCACTAAACAAGCCCTCACTATAGTATAATCAAACTGAACCTGTGAAAGGAATCAGTATACAGTCATATGTTCTATAACCCACTACATAACATAAATATGTGAACTGGAGTACAGCAGTAAGCCCAGAAGTGAGGTGTAATTGTAATAGAGTGTTGAAGTCCCCAGTAAAACACAAGGACCCCCATACAGTGTACGTACACATGAATCATAGATACCAGGCATATATATATATATAAGATGTAATGAATAATAAATCAATGCCAAAAAGAAAATATAATGCAAAGTCTAATGTAAGCAATGATAAGCATTGCACAGGCCAGCTTAGGAGGTATAAGCAATGTGTAGGCCAGCTAACTCAATGTGCCCAGTGTTATACCTCTTTGAATAATGCCATCCTTAGATAAGCAGGTTTGCCCATACCGTAGCCTTTTCAAAATCGGCCAATCACAGAAAACTGAGGGGAATCGTCCCTACTTAAACCCAACAGGTGGGAATACATCTCATAACTAGTTGTAGCTTCCCCTTGCAGGCACAATGGCAGTAAGAGGAGAAGGTGTGCGCTTCCGGGCGCAGCGCTGGTGCATCCAGGAGTCCAGAGTCATGGCAGGACTCCTTATCAAAGACCATGAACAGAGACTGCTGCAGGACCAGTACCAGGGTTCCCAATATAAGGTGGAATCCTGGGACCATCTTGCCTGTGACCTCACCAGTGCCACTGGCATACCCCGAACTGATGAGCAGGTCAGGCATCACTATGCCGACCTGAAGCGGCATAAAGGGGACCTCTTGGAGCAGTTGATCCAAGAGGCTAGACTGGGAGGGGCTGTCCCAGTTGTGTGTAAGTATCACTCCACTATGTGCGTAATAATTGCCAGCTCATGTATATCATGAACAGGTATGGCTAAATATTTGTCTTATGTCCTCCACAGCTGCAAGTGAGTGGGCCGTGAACCAGGAGGCTCACAGAAGTCTCCTGGAGAGGTTGTGATGCGAGGCAGGTCAGTAATACTCTTGCATGTACTGTCACAGGAAATAAATCTAAAAGTATTAGTAAATCAGTTGCCTGTATAAAACCTGTATTGTTTAAGGCAAGTACTGCATACACTGGAGAATATGGTAGAAAGAGTCTCATATAGTTTGTATGTAAATAAAAGTGTAATAGCCTGACAATAAAGGTCTAACTGCTGGACATGTGTATACTCTGGTATCATATGGTAATGTAGATTTGCAATCACGTAATAGTACAGTTGTATTAAGCACTGCTACCCACAGAGTGCACCATAAATGTGTAGGAATGCCTGTATATGACTGGTGTAATCCCCAGAGGCCATTTAGTACAACTGAGAGACACACAGACAGAAAACAGGGAAAAGCAGACAACAAAACCCAAATAGCATATGCAACTGAGATGTGAACTGTTGCGTTTTTAGCACACACAGCCATGGTTCGAATCCTGGCAGTGGTAGTATTCTGCATACAGAATCATACCCCACAACTGAACAGCTATGTCCAGAATGTCCAGTAAAGTGGCCTATATCTGTTGCCTGTCAACCTTTCCCTCTGGGAAATCAGTGGGATGATCCCAGACGTATAGACAGCAAACAGGAAATGCAACTAACTGATTGACACACAACTATGAGAACAAAGCTGGCACACTAGCAACTCCCCAAAACCTTATGAGGGTAAGAAGCCACTTATGTCCTATTTACACCCCCATGCTGTCAAGCTGTGGCCAGAGTGTGTACAGTAACAGAGTGAGATGTATGTGCATAATAGTAATGTGGAATCTGGTACTGTGTGTGGCAACATTCGTGTAGCTAACAAACATTTCTCCCACAGGTCTGTCAGATACCAACACTGTGCCCAGAAATACAAGAATGATACTCTGTACTGGTACTGTTTACTTTGGTATTGTATGGAGTTGTGACTGATGCAGTTGTTCTGAATAATGATATATTACTCCTCACTGTCACCCACACTGCCCTACAAAATATAACTGTCTAGGAAATCTGTATAAGACTGTTGTAATACAAGTTCAGAATGCAAAACCACAGGAGAATTATAAGACAGAAAGCAGATAGGAGATATACAGCAACATCTATATAGCACGCACAACTCTGATGGACAGTGTTTAAGTTGTAGCAGACACAGCCATGGTCTGAATCCTGGGAGTAGAAGTAGGCTGCATACAGAATCATACCCCACAACTGTACAGATAAGACCATAATGTCCAGTATATGGGCCCATATTCGCTGTCTGTCACCCTGTCCCCCTGGGAAGTCTGTGGGATGATCCCAGATGTTCAGGCAGCAAACAGGGAATACAAGTGACTGTCACACATCTATGAGAACAAACCTGTCACTGTAGCAACTCCCGAAACTGTTATAAGAGTAATAAGCCAAGTATGTCCTATCTACACCCCCATGTTGTCAATCTGTGACCAGAGTGTGTACAGTAACAGAGTGAGATGTATGTGCATAATACTAATGTGTAGTCTAGAACTTTGTGTGGCAACATTCAGGTCATGCTAACACACATTGCTCCCACAGGTACGTCAGATACGAACACTGTGCCAAGAAATAAAAACCTTGAAACCTTGTACTGGTATTGTTTACTCTGGTATTGTAGGGAATTGTGAGTGTTGCAGTTTCTCTGAACAATAAAGTATCACTGATCACTTGTCACCCACACTGTGCTACATAATATAACTGTCTAGGAAATCCTGTATAAGAGTGTTGTAAGTCACTAAAGGTTGAAGAGGCAATAGTCTAGATATGTCCTGGTACACCTGCATGTGGTCAAGACATGGCCAGAGTCTGTGCAGAAAGAGTTGGATAGCTATGTGCACAACATCAACCCAGAATCTGGGAGTATGTGTAGAAACAGTTAGTTCGTGTTAACAAACATTTCCTCCACAAGTATACCAGGTAAGAGGTGTATACTACAGGTAAATCCAGTTCATGTATAACGATGATGACAGCCATATCACTGTCCAAACTAAGGCTATAGGATAGTGTAGTAATACTTGTAAGGTACAGATAACAGCACTGACTAGGAAAGTAATGCGGACTACAGGAATATACTAGTTGTTAATTGACACCCCCCCCCCACCATATCTCCAACAATAAACTACATACCCACCTCAACCGGTATGTAATGACTCCTCTGTTCTGACTATGTCTTATTGGTTGATAAATATTTAAATTTGTTCCCATGTATGTGCTATATTGAATTATTTCAACATTGATAGCATGGTGCCATCAATGTACCTGCATGCTGTTGTTATTACCACTGTGGTCCCATATACGCATGTGTTCCATTTGCTATGCAACTCTTCTGTATCTGATGTCTGGGTTAATGGGAATATCTATGCATGCTGTTATACCTAACCCTGGAATGTGTTTACTATTACTGACCCACATATGATGATAAAATCTAAACACTATAGCACATTTGGGAAGGCCAGTCCCAGCAGACCCACCTGTCCCACCTCAGCTGGCTGTGGCACCGGGCACCAGCATGTCTGGGGCCCAACCCAGGACCTCCTCATCCGTTGGTTCTGCACCACCTTTGGGTGGAACCACCTCAGGGGATGGGGCTCACCCCCTCTCCCGGCAGCGGACGTGAACAGGAACCTGTCACACGTCACCATGTCTGGGTCGTGGAGCATAGCGAGCTCAACCAGCAGTTTGGTGATCTGCTATGCCAGCTTGAGGGCCATGTGTTTCGACTAGAGGGTCAGCCTGGCTCTGCGACTCAGCCCCCAGTACAGCAACCTTTGAGGCTGTGAAGGTGCAGTGGTGAATGCCCATGGGTGGGGACCTCAGTCCCACTGTTTCCACTAGGGGGCTTATGGGCTTCTGATTTCCCAACACCCCTCCCTATCAAAGTATTTACCCCCCACATGTGTCATATACTGGCCCTGTATGCATCTTGTTTGTCTTGTCTGTTAACCTACCCAACCTACCTCCCCAAATATACCTACTATCACTCCCCAACATTCCACTCTCACCTGAAAAAAAAAAGGGGCAATCTGTTCCCAAAAAAAATCTTGCCCCATACATAGCTGTCCATTTTGCACACGTGTCCAGTGGACACATTTAATCTGGTCTAATTGGCATCACAACTTATTATTGTTGTCCTTACCCCTCTCCCAGGGGTTTGAGTGTCAAAATCTACCTCCAAATTCAGTGTATATGCACAGCTGTTGCTGTAGAAGAAATGGGAAGCTATGGACCTTCCCTACACCCTTCCTGCACATCCCCAGCTATTTTCCCTACTGTCTTTCCCTCTTTGTGCCCCTTTTTCACCACTTTCCTATCAACCCTTTTTTCTTTTCTTTTAAAGAAATTAGCATGGGGGTAAGTGGGAACAAGCACTTTTAAGATGTAGTAAGCGGGTTTAAGCCTGTTTGCGTGGGGGTAAGCAATGCCTACACAGGTTAAGCAATTTAGAAGCTAACTGAATATAAGAAACTATAACCAAAAGTTAGCAGTGCTTACAACTGCTAAAAACTGCCTATCACTCTGTATCCAATGGCCCTTGTTCTGCACAGCAACCAAATTTAGCAGTCTCTGCAAGGTTTAAACCCAGGACCCTGCACACCATAGCCAAAGTGATTTACCACTAAGCATTGTCAGATATACATAAACCTGATGTTTTCACAAACATATCATCCAGCCCAGTCATTCAACAGTACAGGGAATGTATTCCAACATGTAGGTGTATGAGTGTGTGCATATATATCATTATCTAAATAGATATAACATATTTATATATGTAGATATATATATATATAT